>NC_069501.1:571213226-571380726 GCF_027579735.1 Bombina bombina
TAAAAAAAAAAAAGTATATACGTTTGGTCTTGTATCTTTTGCCTCTGATTTTTCATCATGATTTTCTCAATGTTGTTTCAACAGGAAAAATGGTTTATCAAAATCACATATAAAGTTTATCCCCCCAGACACACATTTTAAACTTTCACACAAGCATGAATGCTGATACCTAAAACTGCAATAAAGATATTCAGACAGATGTAGCTTATGTAAAAGTGTGAGTCATTAGTTCAGTTATTTTATTGAAGGCGGGTTCTGGCATTACAGTTTCCCTTATGGAGGATGATCCTAAAGTTATGAAAGCATTGCTAGGGTCAGATCTAGGGATGCGAATGTTTCGCAACATTCAAAAAATGAAACGAATTTTAACACATTCGTTCATTCAAATCGAATTTGAATGTTTACATAACATTCTAACATTCGATTTTCGAATGTTCGGTTTCGAATTTTACGTCTACATTTGAAAATATTATTTTCAAAAAATTTGAATTTATATTTGTAATATTATTTCTAATGCTTTTCTAAATGTAATATTCGAATTATGCAATATTCAAATTCGAAAAATTCGAATTTATATGTTTGTAATAGTATTTTGAATGCTTTCTTAAATGTAAAATTCGCATTATGCAATATTCTATATAGAAACATTCAAAATTATATATTTGTATCTATTATGTATCATTTTACTAGATTCCCTCCCTACCACATGAACTATTGAACTTCTGAATATTATTTGTTAAATAAAATGTTAAATTCGAAATTTCAAATGTGACATTCGATATAATTATAAACATTTGAATTCAAAAGTGACTATCGAAAACTGTAAATAGCTTTCGATTATAGAATTTTTAAGAATATTCGTTCTTATCAACATTCAGATTTATAATTTGAATTTCGGTAATAACATTCGTTCTAACATTCGAATTCGAAATTTACATATTCGCCCATCCCTAGTCAGATCTTATGATGTTTACAAGTCTCTGTATTATGCTGGCTTGAATATTAAATGGACTAACAAACTGTCATGCATTTGATGTTAAAAGCTTAATCTGAATAAAAAGATAGGTAAAATCTATTTTAAGAGCAGATTATATTAGAGCGCTATGATGTAAAGGCTGATACACATAAAATAATTAAAGGGACAGTCTCAACCAGAATATTTATTGTTTTAAAAAAAGATAATCCCTTTATTGCCCATTCCCAAGTTTTGCATAACCAACATAGTTATATTAATACACTTTTTACCTCTGTGATTATCTTGTATATAAGCCTCTGTAAACTGCCCCTTTTTTCAATTCTTTTGACAGACTTGCATTTTAGCCAATCATGCTAGCTCCTATGAACTCCACTTTCCGTGAGCACAGTGTTATCTATATGAAACAGATGAACTAATACCGTCTAGTGGTTAAAAACAATCAAAATGCCCTCAGCTAAGAGGTGGCCTTCAAGGGCTTTGAAATTAGCATATGAACCTCCTAGATTTCAACTAAGAATACCAAGAAAACAAAGCAAAATTGGTGATAGAAGTAAATTGGAAAATTGTTTAAAATGACATGCCCTATCTGAATAATGAAAGTTTGTTTTGGACTAGACTGTCCCTTTAAAATGTTTCAATAAAAAAAGTTATTAATTAAATCACTCCCCAACAGAAGTTAAAATATATTAAAACATTATTTCAAGATGCAAAATATGTAAACCAGACTATAGTATTAGCTATATATAATATATACCTATAATAAGGAAACAGACTAAGGAAATAAATGGAACGCTTTTAGTTAATATTTAAAACTTTAATTATTTATTTTATCTTTCTGTTAAACGTATTTATTGTCTTATTTTTGGTCTTTAAATATATAATATATATATTATATATTTATATATATAGATTGTATGAAGGTTTATTTGAGGTTTGAAGAGTTGAATAGGAGGTATAGAATAAAAATGTATAATAATTTTTTTTTTCTTTCCCTATTTAACTAGAGGATTGGAAGAAATAATAAATAAATTAAAAGTAATCACTTTCAATGTTTTATTCATGATATATCTGCCATAATGTAAGCTCATCTTTAGCCTTATTGTGAGTGCAAGATGACAGTGGTAAGAGAAAATGAACGAAGGTTTTGGAGGACATATTGCTACATATTCACTTAGTACAACTTATAGTCACCATGGTGACTAGACGCACATTATTTGTGAAGCTTTTTTATACAGTGTTTTACAACATACTAGTCCTAAAGCCCGTGTACACGGGCCAATTTTTTAGGTACCGCGGTTCCAACCCTTGCTCCCTCTCTCCCCCCTCTCTTTTGCGCTCTATCCCCCTTATTTTGCACTCTCCCCTTCTCTTTTTCTCTCTCTCTCCCCCTTCTCTTTTTCTCTCTCTCTCCCCCTTCTCTCTCCCCCTTATTTTGCACTCTCCCCCTTCTCTTTTTCTCTCTCTCTCCCCCTTCTCCCCCTCTCTCTCTCTCCCCCTTCTCCCTCCCTCTTCTCCCCCTCTCTCTCTCTCCCTTCTCCCCCCCTCTCTCTCTCCCCCTTCTCCACCTCTCTCTCTCTCCCCCTTCTCTTTTTCTCTCCCTCTCTCTCTCCCCCTTCTCTTTTTCTCTCCCTCTCTCTCTCTCCCCCTTCTCTTTTTCTCTCCCTCTCTCCCTCTCCCCCTTCTCTTTTTCTCTCCCTCTCTCCCTTTTTCTCTCCCTCCCTCCATTCTCTTTTTCTCTCCCTCTCTCCCTCTCCCCCTTCTCTTTTTCTCTCCCTCTCTCCCTCTCCCCCTTCTCTTTTTCTCTCCCTCTCCCCCTTCTCTTTTTCTCTCCCTCTCTCCCTTTTTCTCTCCCTCTCTCCCTCTCCCCCTTCTCTTTTTCTCTCCCTCTCTCCCTCTCCCCCTTCTCTTTTTCTCTCCCTCTCCCCCTTCTCTTTTTCTCTCCCTCTCTCCCTCCTTTTTTTCTCTCCCTCTCTCCCTCTCCCCCTTCTCTTTTTCTCTCCCCCTTCTCTTTTTCTCTCCCTCTCCCCTTCTCTTTTTCTCTCCCTCTCTCCCTCCTCTTTTTCTCTCCCTCTCTCCCTCTCCCCCTTCTCTTTTTCTCTCGCTCTCTCCCTTCTCTTTTTATCTCCTTCTCTCCCTTCTCTTTTTCTCTCCCTCTCTCCCTTCTCCTTTTCTCTCCCTCTCTCCCTTTTTCTCTCCCTCTCCCCCTTCTCTTTTTCTCTCCCTCTCTCCCTCTCCCCCTTTCCCCCTTCTCTTTTCTCTCCCTCTCCCCCTTCTCTTTTTCTCTCCCTCTCTCCCTCCTCTTTTTCTCTCCCTCTCTCCCTCTCCCCCTTCTCTTTTTCTCTCCATCTCCCCTTCTCTTTTTCTCTCCCTCTCTCCCTCCTCTTTTTCTCTCCCTCTCTCACTCTCCCCCTTCTCTTTTTCTCTTGCTCTCTCCCTTCTCTTTTTCTCTCCCTCTCTCCCTTCTCTTTTTCTCTCCCTCTCTCCCTTCTCCTTCCCTTTTTCTCTCCCTCTCCCCTTCTCTTTTTCTCTCCCTCACTCCCTCTCCCCCTTCTCTTTTTCTCTCCCTCTCTCCCTCCTCTTTTTCTCTCCCTCTCCCCATTCTCTTTTTCTCTCCCTTTACCCCTTCTCTTTTTCTCTCCCTTCTCTTTTTCTCTCCCTCTCTCCCTCTCCCCCTTCTCTTTTTCTCTCCCTCTCTCCCTTCTCTTTTTCTCTCCCTCTCCCCCTTCTCTTTTTCTCCCCCTTCTCTTTTTCTCTCCCTCTCTCCCTCCTCTTTTTCTCTCCCTCTCCCCCTTCTCTTTTTTTCTCTCTCTCCCCCTTCTCTTTTTCTCTGCCTCTCTCCCTCTCCCCCTTCTATTTTTCTCTCCCTCCCTCCCTCTCCCCCTTCTCTTTTTCTCTCTCTCCCCCTCTCTCTCCCCCCCCTCTCTCTCTCTCCTTGCCTGAGCCTCGCTCTGCTGTAGTTCACTTGCCTGAGCCTCGCGCTGCTGTGGTTCACTTGCCTGAGCCTCTCGCTGCTGTGGTTCACTTGCCTGAGCCTCGCGCTGCTGTGGTTAACTTGCCTGAGCCTCGCGCTGCTGTGGCTCACTTGCCTGAGCCTTGCGCTGCTGTGGTTCCCTTGCAGAGGTGCATGTGCGAGGTCGGGTGGGTGCGCGTGCGATCAGCTGTGCGCTTTGTAAGGTCTTTTCACTTGCCTGATCCTCGCGCTGCTGTGTTCCTCGCGCTGCTGTTTCATTTGCAGACAAACACTTGGCCTTTTATAATATAGGATATATTTTTATGCACCATACTCACATGTCTAGGGGAGGATGAGTGTGAGTGCTACTGTCTTCAGTGCTTTGCTTAATATTAGCATTTCACACTTTTGGTACTCTACACCAGTGGTGCAAACTATTTTTTTTTACCCAATTAGCAGGGAGCAGGGTGGAGCAGTTGATGTAGAATATCTTAATTTAAGCAAAGTATTTTACACCATCCCACACAACAAACTAATTCACACACTGTATCTGCTTGACTCACAAATTGTGAACTGGGTAGAATGCTGACTTTAGGATAGAAAACAGATGCCTAGATTACGAGTCTTGCGTTAGCCTTAAAAAGCAGCGTTGAGAGGTCCCAACGCTGCTTTTTAATGCCCGCTGGTATTACGAGTCTGGCAGGTACAGGTGTACAGCTCACTTTTTTTCTGCGACTCGAGCGTACTGCAAATCCACTTACGTAAATTGCGTATCCTATCTTATCAATGGGATTTTCCTAACGCCGGTATTACGAGTCTTGGAAAAAGTGAGCAGTACAGCCTCTCCTGTCAAGACTGATACCGCATTTAAAAGTCAGTAGTTAAGAGTTTTATGGGCTAACGCTGTAACATAAAACTCTTAACTAAAGTGCTAAAAAGTACACTAACACCCATAAACTACCTATTAACCCCTAAACCGAGGCCCCCCCACATAGCAAACACTATATTAAAATGTTTAACCTCTAATCTGCCTAACCGGACATCGCCGCCACATCAATAAATGTATTAACCCCTAAACCGCCGCACTCCCGCCTCGTAAACACTATTTAAATATTATTAACCCCTAATCTGCCGGCCCTAACATCACCGCCACAAACCTACATTTATTAACCCCTAATCTGCCGACCCCAACGTCGCCGCCACTATATTAAATTTATTAACCCCAAAATCTAAGTCTAACACCCTCCTAACTTAAATATTATTTAAATAAATCAAAAAAACTAAATACTTACCTATAAAATAAACCCTAAAATAGCTACAATATAACTAATAGTTACATTTGTATCTAGCTTAGGGTTTATTTTTATTTTACAGGCAAGTTTGTATTTATTTTAACTAGGTAGAATAGTTATTAAACAGTTATTAACTATTTAATAGCTACCTAGTTAAAATAAAGACAAATATACCTGTAAAATAAAACCTAACTTAAGTTACAATTACACCTAACACTACACTATAATTAAATAAATTAACTACAATTAACTACAATTAAATAAAATAAACTAAATTACGAAAAAACAAAACAAAAAAAAAAAAAGTTTTTTAAACTAATTACACCTAATCTAATCCCCCTAATAAAATAAAAAAGCCCCCTAAAATAATAAAAATCCCTACCCTACACTAAATTACAAATAGCCCTTAAAAGGGCTTTTTGCGGGGCATTGCCCCAAAAGTAATCAGCTCTTTTACCTGTAAAATAAAAGACAATACCCCCCCAAACATTACAACCCACCACCCACACACCCAACCCTACTCTAAAACCCATCCAACTCCCCCTTAATAAAAACTAACACTACCCCCTTTAAGCTCACCCTACCTTGAGATGTCTGCACCCAACCGGGCAGAAGTCCTCAACGAAGCCGGGCGAAGTGGTCCTCCAGACAGTCCGAAGTCTTCATGCTATCCGGACAGAAGAGGTCCTCCAGATGGGAAGAAGTCTTTATCCAGACGGCATCTTCTATCTTCATCCATCCGGAGCAGAGCAGGTCCATCTTCAAGACATCTGACGTGGAGCATCCTCTTCTGTCGACGGCGACTGGAACAATGACGGGTCCTTTAAATGACGTCATCCAAGATGGCGTCCCTTCAATTTCGATTGGCTGATAGAATTTTATCAGCCAATCGGAATTAAGGTAGAAAAAATTCTATTGGCTGAGTCCATCAGCCAATTGGATTGAGCTTGCATTCTATTGGCTGTTCCAATCAGCCAATAGTATGCAAGCTCAATCCTATTGGCTGTTCTAATCAGCCAATAGTATGCAAGCTCAATCCTATTGGCTGTTCTAATCACCCAATAGTATGCAAGCTCAATCCTATTGGCTGTTCTAATCAGCCAATAGGATTTTTTCTACCTTAATTCCGATTGGCTGATAGAATTCTATCAGCCAATCGGAATTGAAGGGACGCCATCTTGGATGACTTCATTTAAAGGACCCATCATTGTTCCAGTCGCCGTCGAAAGAAGAGGATGCTCCGCTTTGGATGTCTTGAAGATGGACCCGCTCTGCTCCGGATGGATGAAGATAGAAGATGCCGCCTGGATCAAGACTTCGGACCGTCTGGAGGACCACTTCTGCCCGGTTGGGTGAAGACGTCTCAAGGTAGGGTGATCTTCAAGGGGGTAGTGTTAGATTTTATTAAGGGGGAATTGGGTGGGTGTTAGAGTAGGTTTGGGTGTGTGGGTGGTGGGTTGCAATGTTGGGGGAGGTATTGTCTTTTTTTTTACAGGTAAAAGAGCTGATGCCCCGCAAAAAGCCCTTTTAAGGGCTATTTGTAATTTAGTATAGGGTAGGGATTTTTATTATTTTGGGGGGCTTTTTTTATTAGGGGAACTAGATTAGGTATAATTAGTTTAAAAAACTTGTAATTATTTTATTATTTTCTGTAATTTAGTGTTTTTTTCATAATTTAGTTTAATTTAATTGTAATTAATTGTAGTTAATTTAGGTAATTTATTTAATTATAGTGTAGTGTTAGGTGTAATTGTAACTTAGGTTAGGATTTATTTTACAGGTATATTTGTATTTACTTTAACTAGGAAGTTATTAAATAGTTAATAACTATTTAATAATTATTGTACCTAGTTAAAATAAAAACAAAGTTGCCTGTAAAATAAAAAATAAAGCTAGATACAATGTAACTATTAGTTATATTGTAGCTATCTTATGGTTTATTTTATAGGTATTTAGTTTTAAATATGAATAATTTATTTAATAATAGTATTTTTATTTAGATTTATTTAAATTATATTTAAGTTGGGGGGGGGGTATTGTTAGGGTTAGACTTAGGTTTAGGGGTTAATAACTTTATTATAGTGGCCGCGACGTTGGGGGCGGCAGATTAGGGGTAAATAATTGTAGGTAGGTTGTGAAGACATTGGGGCGGCAGAATAGGGGTTAATAACTATAATGTAGGTGTTGGGGGCGACAGATTAGGGGTTCATAAGAATAATGTAGGTGGTGGTGTACCGAGCGGCAGATTAGGGGTTAATAATATAATGCAGGTGTCTGCGATGTCGGGGCAGCATATTAGGGGTTAATAAGTTTAATATTAGGGGTGTTTAGACTCGGGGTTCATGTTAGGATGTTAGGTGTAGACATAAATAGTATTTCCCCATAGGAATCAATGGGGCTGCATCAGGAGCTGAACTTTGCTTTTTTTGCAGGTGTTAGACTTTTTTTCAGCCGAATCTGCCCCATTGATTCCTATGGGGAAATCGTGCACGTGCACATTTTGGCAGCTTACCACTACCGTAAGCAGCGCTGGTATTGAGGTGAGATGTGGAGCTAAATTCTGCTCACTTTTTTGCGGCTAAAGCCGGGTTTCTAAAAACCCATAATACCAGCGTTACTGTAGGTGAACGGTAAGGAAAAACTGTGCGTTAGCACCGCACACCATTACCGACAAAAATTCGTAATCTAGCCGAGATTGTCTTAGTAAATGGAGTACATTCAGCAGAGGGGGGAGTTACTAGTGGTGTTCCTCAGGGGTCAGTTCTGGAGCCTGTTTTGTTTAATATTTTTATCAGGATTCAGCAAAGGGCCTGTGGCTCTTATCTGCAGTCACAATTTATGTTTTTGTTTAAAATCTTGCATTTCCATAGTAATTTGAGAATGCAAATAGACATTATTTATTTTTGTATTTTACAAATTACACGGGGTAAAAATTAAAGAATTTGTAACAAAATACATCTATTTTAAACAAATAATTAGAAAATAAGGAGGTGTCAATGAGTATTGTTACAGAACACAAGGTAATGTCAGTGGGTATTAAAAAACAAACAAACAAATATAATCTCTTGTCATAATCTACTTATCATGTGTCCTGCTATGTTCTTTTGCTGGATACCTGTAAATTTATGGCTTACTTGCAACTGCTGGCTCATTTAATTCTCTTCACTCCAAGGTGCACCTAGGTTTGTATATGTGGGGTGATCCCTTTCTAGGTGCAGAGTGCTGGGACTTATAGTTTCCCATGTGTGATCTAGAAGACATGAATAGGCTATTTTCTGATTACAGCTGAATTAAACCAGGCTGTGATCAGCTTGCAGGGTGATGGTAGCTGAGAGGCCAGGTGGAATAAAAAATTGTTTGCTTACCAACTTGAACACACATGTCATAATTCATTGCCACTGCTCTCCAACTTGAGTGTAAATTCCAAGTTCAACTAAGTAATCATATTACAGTATATGATTAGAATTTACTAAGCCTATTAAAATATAATATGCTAAGAATGTGGATATCAGTTAACAGTATGATTATAATGTTCACAGTGATTGCCAAACACAATAAATGTGAATGAATTGCTTTGTCTCACATAAAAAAGATGCAACTTTTTAAATCAAAAGTTAATTCCTAATACTTTTCTGTTGTTTTCCACTATAAAATAATAAACTATGCAATTACAAAGAACTTAATAAAGCATCAATCAAGTCCATGGGAAAAAGGGGGAGTAATGAACTAATTAAATCCTATTCATTGTCTGAGCAATGTAGATCAATCCCTTATCTTAATTTAAGGAACCATGTGTGAAAGAGTAAGTAGAGATTGCAAAGGAACCCTTGATTGACTAATGAAATATTCTAACATAATTTATGCAGAAAATGCAGGCTTGATGCAATGACTTCTGTGATACTGCAAGAGTGCAGATGAACTGCACTCTCAAAATGAAATGGATACACATCATATGTGAGCTTAACTGGCACTATCAGGCAGTTAAAGGGCCATAATACCCAAATGTTTAAACACTTTATGTAAAAAGCTGACTAGAAAATATCACCTGAACATCTCTATGTAAAAAAAAAAGATATTTTACCTCAAAAGTTCCTCAGTAGCCACCTCCCATTGTAAAGGATTTCTAAGCAGCATATTAGTATGTCTGTCCCGGGACAACTGAAAGGATGAGCTTCGTGCACTCTCATATTATTTCACCAATCAGATAAAGGAAGCTTACTACGAAATCTCATGAGAGTTAAGTCAAATCTCATGAGATCACAGTAAGAGTTCATGACCTCAGCACTGCTGATGCTGATTGGCTGCTATTCATTTCTTCATTTTTTAATTTTTTTACCTGCAGCTGGGAGCAGCTGAGTATAACTTTTTACACAGAACTTACTCTGCTGAGCTGAGGAAATTGTGTGGTAAAATATCTTCCTTTTTTACATAGAGATAATCAGGTGATATTTTTCCTTCAGCTTTATACAGTTATACTGCATCAGTTTCAAGTGATTAAGCATATGAGTATTATGTCCCTTTAACCAATGGATGCAAAATCAAATAGAAAAAGGCTCACTAGTAAATATCAAACACAACACACAGGATAGCCAGCACTCTCTAGCACACAGCTAGATTAAAAGCATAAAATGAAGAGTTAATTACAGAATTTAACCAAATTGTAATAGGTAATATACCCAGGTGCTATGTCAAGGCTTCTTCTTACTCGGGTTACTAACATATTGGCAAAAGAATTCTGTATTTTTATTTTGTCAAACAATTCCTATTTTGTAACTTTTAAATGTCTTTTAAATGTCTGAATTTATTGCTCAGGTCACACAGTGCTGAGAGATATAAAACGTCTCAGTAGAAAGGAATACAGATATAGTAAAAATTGAGAATGTCAGACAGGAAGAAAATGAGGACACTACTGAGAAAAAGCAATAAATGGATAAATCACTTTGATGGCAAGCAGTCAGTGCATCGAATAGAGGACACAGAGGTGTAATTAAGTTGCATGCTTATCGAGATCCACCTATATTTTCACACCCTAATCATTAAAATACAGATTGGGCATATATAATTGTCTCTATCCTATGTCATATGCATTCATAGTATTATTAAACTTTTATTCATCTGCAGAGACACCTGTCAATCACATATACATATTTAGTTGCAACCGCTCCTACAGACTCTCATTTGCACACGTACACAGACACAACCCACACAGATATTAAATACTACACACACTAACTCTACAGAGAGACACTACACCCAATACACACAGACACTCTACAAACACAGACACTACCCACACAATAACACATACTGTATACCACAAACTGCACACACTGCACACAGACACTACACAGAAACACTACACACAATAAACAGACACTATGTACACACACTACACACTGCACACACAGACGCTATGCATACAAACAGACACTAACACATATACCACACACTATACACACAGACACTCTACACAGAGACAATACACACAATAAACAGACACTATGCACACACATACCACACCCTGCACACACAGACAATACATACACAATACACACAGGCACTATGCATACACACACAAACACTAAACACACACACAGATGCTACATACACATACAATACACACTAATAAACACTTATAGTCTACTTTCCACAGGGTTAAAATAATGCTCACACATTATAGGACACATGCTCATATTTGTCCTTCAGACCCACTCGTTTGCATTTAGAGAGCAACTCGTGCCTGCTTTTTGAAGGATTGTAATGGTTTTGAAGCTCTGTCCCTCCCACCGCTTACTTCCCTATAAATGTCCAAGTTTTACAAAGAGATTCTGTAGAATGTCCAGCCAGGCAAATACCACCTCAAAAAATACTATTCAGAAGTTCAATAGTTCATGTGGTAGGGGATTTAGTAAATTGATACATAATAGATACAAATATATTGATTCAAATTTTTCTATTTTGAATATTGCATAATTTGAATATTACATTTGAAGAGAACATTAGAAATACTATTACATATATATTGATTTGATTTTTTCTATTTTGAAAATGGCATAATTCGAATATTACATTTATAGAGAGCATTAGAAATACTATTACAAATATGTAGATTCAAATTTTTCTAATTTGAATATGGCATAATTAAATTTGAATTATGCCATATTCGAATTAGAAAAAATTTAATTGAATACTAAATTTAAAGGTAGCATAAAAAAACTATTACATTAAATGAATATTAGAATGTTGTGCAAACATTTGAAATTTGAAACAAACAAATAAGGGCCAGATTACAAGTGGTATGCTAACAGTTACACACAAGCAAAAAGGGGTTTATGACAGATGTTTGCTTTCATTGTGTTTAGCGCTTGTATTACAAGTTGGAAGTAAACACAATCAAAATTTACGCCATAATAATTACCGCGTCCTCAGAGCTCTGATTAACTATTTTGCAAAACAAAAAAGTGTCACAAAACACAGCAAATATATATTAAAAAGAACTGTTACACTCATGATAACACCATCTAATAACAGTTATTTAAAAAAAATGCACAAAACAGTTATAAGGGCTCAAAGATATGTGGTCTCAGGTGTTAGAGAAAAAAAAGGCAGGCAAAGGGCTTTAACATTGAGATACATACATATACATGTCTAAATATTTATATATAACATGTATATATATATATATATATATATATATATATATATATATATATATATATATATATATATATATATATATATATATATATATATATATATGTTTATATGTGTGAACATATGTATTTATGTATTTATGTATATACAGTATATGTATTTACAAACATACATATGTACCTGTTAGGGGTAATATGAACCTGACGGCAGCCATCTTGTTCCTCGCAGCCATCTTGTGATGATTAGTATCCATTTTGTAATGATTAGACTTTTATTATACTGGGTTATTATGTAGTGAGAACTATGTGCATGTTATGATAGTTTCCTTAGCTGTTCGGCCTTGTCAATGTACCCTGGCCCTACGCCCAGAACAAGATGGTTCAGAAACCTTGTTGTCTCCGCAGATGGTAGTTTATTATGACTCTGTAAGTATTGTTATGAGAAACTCATATTCCAGCTTTACCTTGTATTTTGCTCTGTATAACTGTGTAAGATGACGCGGTCCTAACGTGTCATCCCCTTAACCCTGTATGTCACTATAAGAAAGGCTTGCACTGTGCAATAAACAGAATTGGCTTTCGATCATAATGCTGCGTGGTCTGAGTCATTCTAAGGGGCCCTTATCAGATAATCTACATATGCCTCAGGTGGTACACTGGCCCCATGGCTTCGGCCTGACCTGACACTTACCCCCCTGGGGGGGAAACCTAACAGTACCCATATATAGACATTTCCTGTTATATAAAAGGCCAAGTGTGTTTGTCCGAAGCTGTCATGTGCAGTGGAGACAGCACGAGGACAAACACACCTGGCCTTTGAGTCCTGCTCCCTAGCTGATCTGCGGCATAAGTGGGCGTGGTCGGGTATGAGCAGGGCGTGGCTGGTGGGAAGGGGCGGGGTCAACATGAATGACCGTGAAGGGGGCGTGGTCGAGCATGAGACCGGGCACGGTCGTGAGATAGAGAGGGGGGAGAGAGAGCAGAGGAGCGGAGAGAGGAGAGAAAGGAGAGGGGAGAGAGGGATGGGAGAGAGAGAGGAGAGGGTAGAGGGGAGAGAGAGAGAGGCGGGGAGAGAGAGAGTAGGGGAGAGAGGAGAGGGGAGAGAGAGAGAGAGAGGAGAGGGGGGAGAGAGAGGGGGGAGAGAGAGCTCAAAAGAGAGGGGGAGAGAGAGCGCAAAAGAGATGGGGAGAGAGAGATCAAAAGAGAGGGGGGTAGAGAGTGCAAAAGAGATGGGGGAGAGAGAGAGCAAAAGAGAGGGGGAGAGAGCGCATAAGAGGGGGGTGAGAGAAAGTGCAAAAGAGAGGGGGATAGAGAGCACAAAAAAGATATGGGGGAGAGAGAGAGAGCAAAAGAGAGGGGGGAGAGAGCATGATGAGAGGAGGGAGAGAGAGTGCAAAAGAGAGGGGAGAGAGAAAGCACAAAAGGGAGGGGGGAGAGAGAGAGAGCAAAAGAGGGGGGAGAGAGAGAGGGAGCACACAAGAGAGGGGGGATAGAGAGCGCAAAAGAGATGGGGGAGAGGGAGAGAGCAAAAGAGAGGGGGGAGAGAGTATGAAGAGAGGGGGGAGAGAGCGCAAAAGAGAAGGGGAGAGAGAGAGAGCAAAAGATGGGGGAGAGAGAGAGCACAAAAGAGAGGGGGGAGAGAGAGAGCACAAAAGAGAGAGAGGGGGGATAGAGAGAGAGCAAAAGAGAGGGGGGTTAGAGAGCAGGCACAAAATAGAGGGTAGAGAGAAAGAGGAAGGGAGAGAGAGAGGAGAGTGGGGGAGAGAGAGAGGAGTGAGAGAGCAGAGTGGGGGGAGAGAGAGAGGAGGGGGGAGAGAGAGAGGAGGGGAGAGAAAGAGAGGAGGGAGAGAGAGAGAGAGGAGGGGAGAGAGAGAGAGAGGAGGGGGGAGAGATAGGAGGTGGGGGGGAGAGATAGAGGGGAGGGAGAGAGAGGGGGGAGAGAGAGGGGGGAGAGGGCTCAAAACAGAGGGGGAGAGAGAGTGCAAAAGGGATGGGGGAGAGAGAGAGCTCAAAAGAGAGGGGGAGAGAGAGCAAAAGAGATGGGGAGAGAGAGAGCAAAAGAGAGGGGGAGAGAATGCGATGAGAGGGAGGAGAGAGCACAAAAGAGAGGTAGAGAGAGAGAGCGCAAAAGAGAGGGGGAGAGAGTGCAAAAGAGAGGGGGAGAGAGAGAGAGAGCAAAAGAGGGGGGAGAGAGAGCAAAAGAGAGGGGGGAGCGCAAAAGAGAGGGGGGAGAGCGCAAAAGAGAGGGGGGGGGGGAGAGAGCACAAAAGAGAGGGAGAGAGAGAGCGCAAAAGAGAGGGGGAGAGAGAGAGTGCAAAAGAGAGGGGGAGAAAGAGAGCAAAAGAGGGGGAGAGAGAGCACAAAAGAGAGGGGGAGAGAGAGAGGTGGAGAGAGAGAGAGAGAGAGAGGAGGGAAGAGAGAGAGAGGAGGGGAGAGAGAGAGAGAGAGTAGAGAGAGAGGAGAGGGGGGAGAGAGAGGGGGGGAGAGAGAGCGCAAAGAGGGGGGGGAGAGAGGGGGAGAGAGAGCGCAAAAGAGATGGGGGAGAGAGAGAGCTCAAAAGAGAGGGGGAGAGAGAGCGCAAAAGAGATGGGGGAGAGAGCGAGCTCAAAAGAGAGGTGGAGAGAGCGCAAAAGAAATGGAGGAGAGATAGACAATAGCCCGTCCCTAACCACAATGCCACAAAAATGCTTTTTATCTAGTCTTTATTTCCCAATCTATTAAGTATTTTGAATCATGCATTTTTGTGCTGTATTTACAGTGCTATGTACTTTCCAAATCTGCTTACATGCTACATAAGGTCCCACCACATTAAAGTGAGGCACAGGACTGTGCTGCCTCACTAATACCAATGCAATATATTTTGCCTAAGCTCTTGTCATTTATTCCTTTGATTTATATTATGTGGAAGATTTGTTCTCTGATGAAAACTAAATAACCCAATAAGTTTTCTAATTTTAGATGGTTTTACAATTCTGAGATAGACAAAAACAGAAATATGTATTTTGTTAGATAGTGTATTTTTTTATTTTGTGTTACTATTTGTATTAGACAAGATATACTACATACACAATAAGTGACTCTAGCACAATACGCTTTCATGTTAGATCTTAAAAAGTGTTAATTACCCCACACTCAGGCTTAAATAACAAGTGCAGTGCAATCGTTACTACGAGAAGCGCAAATGCGTTCACAAGGTTGCAATATTTTTTACAGTTTAAACCCATATTACAAGACATTGTGAAATAAAATTGCTACCTCTCTTGCATGAGCTTGCAATAGTAAATGTTCCCTATACTTTCAATAGCGATCACAAAGTGGAAACTGACTCTCGTATTACAAGTCCATTGTTAACCCTTGTACTTGAGAGCTAACATTAAAGGCACATTAAACCCAAACATTTTCTTTCATGATTCAGATAGAGAATACAATTTTAAACAGCATTCCAAGTTACTTCTATTATCTAATTTGCTTCATTCTTTAGATATAGCAATGCACATGGGTGAGTCAATCACATGAGGCATCTATGTGCAGCCACCAATCAGCAGCTACTGAGCCTATCTAGATATCTTTTCAGCAAATGATATCAAGAAAACAAAGCAAATTAGATAATAGAAGTAAATTGGAAAGTTGTTTAAAATTGTATGAAAGAAAAAAAATGTGGGTTTAATGTCCCTTTAATGCTGGAAATATTAACCAAAGTGAAAAGCTCTGGTAAAGTCATTGTGACTTCTAACAGAGGACTTCATAAATCACAAAACTGCCATCAGGTTTTATTTTCACACTATTTCAAGATTATTTACAAAGAACGTTGCTTTTTTCCAAAGACAAAACACACTGACACCATTTTAGATGTACTTAATATACAATTGTCTAGATTAATTATATCTGTTTTATATTTCTCCCCTACTGGTTGGTCCGTAAATTGAAATATTGAACTATATTAATTGGCTAGTTATATGTAATACAAATAAAAAAGGTGAAATGTGAACCAATATTACTATACAAACAAAAACCAAATTGGCAATATCAGTGCAAGAATTAACTGATGAAAATAACACAGTCCTTAGCAGTCTTATATGGGAAGTGTTCCAGTTACGTCTCATAGCACACGAGAAGCAATAAATGCTGAATGCATAAATCACAACCGCAACACTGGGAAAGTCATTGTGCAAAAAAATGCATGCAATTCATCTATGTGTTTAATATTTTCATTTGTGTCATTTTAATTTACACTATTCTTATTGTATAAACACAATTTTATTCGTAAGGATGTTATGGCTTTGTGCAAAAAAAAAAATATTTTGGTTATCTATTTCTTTTATTAGAACATGTGCATTGTGAACGTATTTAACTTATTTCTGCTTTATTATGGCTTCTTAAGCCTTTTGAATTAACACAGAGTTCTCCCGAGGCCATATTAGAGGTGCAAATCTCAGTATTAATACAGGTTAATACCCATTGCATTTCAAAGTACAATGCAAAGTACATGCCATAGTATGTTGTGGCTGTGCCATGCAAGCTAGTTACTTTCAAGTTTTTCTTTTTTAATGTTGTGCTTATAATGCAGTTTGGGCAATATAGACCACTAAATAGAGGGTTCTTTTCTCATATGGGTTTCTTCATGACTAAACAAGTGATACAACTCAAATCTCTATCAGTTTATTTTGTGTTCTGACCACTAGGCCCTTCTTAAGCAAATATAGGTCTGAGGATAGGCAGAATTGAGTATAAATGTTGCTGGAGAGAGTATTGAGACAGAAAGGTGAAAAATGCAGTAGGGAGTCGAATGAACTTGTTCCTCACATATTTAATGTAATAATATTTAAATTACCTTGAGTATGTTTGGGCAGCTGATAGAGACTGAGGCCCCAATGTTGTAAACATTGTCCCAGTAATAATACAAAAGGTATCGGTATTGCAAATACGAGTGCCAGCGAAATGTTATAAAGGGCAATGTTAGAAGGCAGTCTCGCTGAGAGGCATTTTACTATACTTCTCTGTGGGTGGCAATGCTTTTCTGACACTGGAAGAGCATTAGAAGCAGCATTGTCACCTCCATTGAAGGTCTAATGTAAATGATCCCTTTAGATAGTATTAAATGGCAATACGGTTTACACGTGTCAACCGAAACTCAACCTTTTTGTTACAATTCAATAGTGAATAATACACCTATAGGAGCTGGGGGTTGTGGGTGTATTGTACATGTGTGTACAGTTTGTTATATGTCTTTATTGTACTGTAAAATGCTATATAATGAATTTAACATAGTTTTGTTGTATAGATAAATGTATTTAGAACTTGGCATGTTATTTTATTTTCAGCAAAATAATTTAGAGTACTCGAAATTAATATTCCATAGAAGAGAGTAGCCTCGGCTTTATACAATCACATGTATGTATTTTTTAATGTTTGTTTAATAAAAACAGTGCCCATCCCTTTACAAGTTTATATTTAATTATGATCAATTGGGGACATATTTTCTTTCTGGTCTATTTTATAATTCAGAAGTCATGCTGCCATCACACAAGGAGCTGAAAATATTACCAGCAGATGTCTACTCAAACATTTCAGTGCGCAACAGGGGAAGCTAGCCAGCAGCATGTGACTTAAAGACACTCAGTTGTTTCATGCAAAATAACTAGGCATATATTTGTATAAGAAGAATGTAAAAAACAAAAAAAAGAAACTAATTTTGGGGTCCTTTTGCATTCAAACGAAAACACAACATAAGCTCCCTGTTTGATGAATAAGAACGCATGCATCTCAGCTGCTTCGTTTATGAGTATGCCTTTCTGCAGGCGTGAAAGTATTTTTAGCAGGGAGAAAAGTTTTTTTTTTGTATGCAGAAAAGGCTTCAAATTCACAATTTTACATATCCGGCTGATCTTATGTTGCCCTGAAGGAGATCCTTCTAGAAAAGGAATTTGCATTAAACAAATAAGGTTGTCAAACGTTAGCTGAACCAAACCAGCCCATGAAATATTATTGGATGAAACAAATTCATTTTTTTCTGTGATGATTTTTTTTTGTACCAAAGGAATTGTTTGTGCACATTATTATTCTTATTATTATTATTCTTGACTCCCATATTTGTAGTGATCCAAAAGGATAAGAAAACACAAACACCAAAATTGGGTTGTAAAGGCCGCAACTCCACATTTATTATAAAGTTAACAACATTGAACCATAAATATTTAACAAAATAACACAGTGTCCCCAAAAACCATCAGGAGGTGCTTGCCCTTATAAGGCCCCTAAAATTGGGCTACATTCCCATCAATATTCACCTCCCCTGCACACACAGGGGGTACATTCCATTCAAACCATCCACTAATTCCATACAGCAAGCACCCCCTGCTAAAGAGCTGCAAATTCTTAAATAAAGGGAGGGAGGGAAACAGCTTCTCACATGATGTGTTGACGAAAAAGGCCTCACTTCCTGTCAACCCCCCTTAAATAAACTGCAAGCCTGCCCCCTTTAACCATCCCCCTTGCTTTCACTGAATGAGGGTCAAAAGCCCTTCCTTGCTATTCTATGTTTGTACTGGCTACCTTGACCCCCATTTGTGTAGTGATTCACAAGGATAAGAAAACACAGACACCAAAATTAACAACATTGAACCATAAATATTTAACACAATAACACAATGTCCCCAAAAACCATCAGGAGGTGCTTGCCCTTATAAGGCCCCTAAAATTGGGATACATTTTCATCAATATTCACCTCCCCTGCACACCCAGGGGTACATCCCATTCAAACCATCCACTGACTCCACCCAGCAAGCATCCCCCACCACAGGCACGGCGTTCACTGCCTCGCCCCGCCACACAACTGCAAGGCATTTAGAACCCCCTCCCTTAAATTAATATTGAAAATATGACAACCCACCTAATTTAAGTGCACCCTGTCTTTAGAGAAAAAACATTTACCCGATTCCCCTTCAAATTCAACATGCCTTATCAAAATCCCACCAACCTTTGCCACAAAACTACTTATAGTTCTATTAACTTTATGTCTCAAGGCATCCAACCTCGCCTCATCCCACGCCACTCCCAATGAACACCTGGTTTCAGACCAGATCAATATCAGACCCAGGAACAACTCCAAAAGTCTTTCCATATATCTCATTATCATGTCAGTAAGGTCTTTTGTGGCAGATAACCCAAGTCGCCCCGCCCCCACATGGATAAGCAACCTACCTGGCGGGTGGAACAGGCGAGCATAATCAACCACCCTGATGAGAACCAGGTCCCTTTTCATCCCCCAAAACCAAACCATCTTAAAACAGCCATATTCGGGTCAATACCCAGCTGGCTCCCCTTCTCCTTTTCCATGGCTGTCTTCCTGGCTCTCGCTATGTAAGAGTGACTGATAAGCCAACATGAAATTGGACCTAAGACACAAACAAGAAAAGTAAAGCATATTTAGAAACTACAACCCCAAAGCTGGGCGCACATACGATTTATATATCCCTGATTCCCACCTGCCAATCCACTTAACCACCTGCTTCCTCAAACCCAAAGAACTAGCCTCCATAGCAGCCCCTAGCCTAAATGAATGAGACCCAAACTCCACAGCCACGAAACCCGCCCAAGCCAATGCTTTCCTGAAAACAGCCACAAATTGAAAGCATGAAAGAAATGACCCGTCCCTGTGCACCAATAGAGGCCCACTACTGCTCCCCAGCACCACCAGAAAACTCTCTACAGACTGCACTGGGCAACATTCCCCCCCAACAGCCCCCAGGCTCACCAAGCAACCTTTGCCCTGCTGATCAGTCTTCGATCTGCGCAACCAAATATGTACCGTTCCACCTTCAAACCACACATCCGTATACTGAATGCCCCCAGGCACTCTTTTATTCCTGCTCACTAATTCAGATATTCTAAATGCTCTGAAAAAAGCCAGAACAAGCGCTGCATTGAATAGCAGAAACTCAAAGTGAGATTCACATATGTTCATGGAAGACCTTATCAATGCCTTTAGAATGGAAAAAACTACTGGCTTTCTTGAATACCCTGAACTCCTTGTTTGAGCCCAAACCCTAGCTTCTAGATACAGTACAAATGCCTTGGTCACATCCTCTCACCCCATTAGCTGAAAACAAAAAAGCCATAGCAGCCAGTTTTCGATGCACCATAGTCTTAGATGCACCCTCCACTTGCCACTTTCTCATCCACTGCACCAAGGCTTGCTGCCTGTCCGACCCCATTCCCCTTTGTCAAAAACACCAATCACTGTTTCCATACCTGCCAGTAGGCCCTCCAAGTCTTCAGAGCTAAGGCTCTCCTCACCAAACCTGCTATATCGGAAATGCCATTGACCACAGAACCTCCGGACATATGTCTCCCACCTCCTCTGGTGCTTGGGACAATGCTTGAAAAGAATCCCACTGTAAATGGGAAAGAGCGCCAGCCACCCCATTGTTTTCACCTGCCACATGAACAGCTCTAAAAGAAACATTGTTCTTCAAACCAGAACAAACATCCTCAGCAGATGAATAACCGGCGGAGAGCGACTCTCTTATCTGCCAACCTTCCTGGCCATACCTTTAATGCTACCCATAGTGGGACCAGTTTAAAAAAATGGATATTCTTAGTTAAGCCTGCCTCCACACACTCCACCGGCCATTGAACAACACACCATCGTCCACCTAGATAAGCCCCAAAACCCATTCCTCCTGTTGCATCCGTAAACAATTCCAAATCTAATGCTTACACTCTTGGCTGTGGGATGAGAGTTCTCCCGTTAAAGCCTTCCAAAAATAACATCCACGCCTTCAAATCCTCCTTGTGGTGCTTTGAAAGGTGCACATGATGATGTGGTTCCTTAAACCCAGCCAATGCAAGCATCAATCTTCTTGAGAACACCCTGCCTACCGGGATAATACGGCAAGCAAAATAAAGCTTCCCAAGCAGGGGCTGCAATTCATTCAACGTCGCATTTTGCTTCCCCATTAACGATGCCACAGCTGCTTTTAGATAACCTAGTTTGTCCTCCGGCAAACTGCTCTACACCTTAATAAATTCAAAATAGATCCCTAAAAATTTTAGGGAAGTGCAAGGCCCCTCTGTTTTCTCCTCTGCCACTGGGATTCCAAAATCTCTGACCACCTCCCTGAAAGTTTCCAGCAGTCGCTGGCAAAGTCTGTCATCTGACGGACCCACAAACAAAAAGTAATCTAGATAGTGAACTACTGACCAGCATTGCGCCTTATATTTACAGGTATTGCCAAATCTGCAGGACCCATCATTGAACTGGAAACACAGCCCTTTTCCGATTGCCACCGCTGCTCCCTAGTCGTCGTTCCCGTATCCGTGGCCTGAACCCCAAAAGGACTGATTTACCCACAATGGCATCATGATCTCAAGCCAAATTCCCATGTCGTGGTCATCCCATCACATATCTGGCCGGACTGCAAAACGCTATCTAAATTGATCGTCATATCGATCAATGTTCTGTAGGCCGAGGCAATAGTAGCAAAACAGGGCTGACCACTGCTAAGGAAACTTTCCCGCAATGACGCTAGCAAGTATGCAAAATGCCCTGGACAAGTTTGCAAATGATTTCGGCAACTTTCTGTACCGTTTCTTCCTCTCCTCCTCCTCTTTTTTCCACGACTCTGTTTTGGAATCTTCTTTGGTTTCCACAATTTGATCCAACTGTAAGAGAGAAAAGATCTCCAAAAACTCCCTCTTCCAAATCCTTTCCTTAACCTCTGCCATCAAATGTAGACCCAACGGCCCTATAGAGCAAAGGCATAGCCGCCTAAATGCTTCTTCTGAGACCTTTAAAGTGGCATTACCCAAACTAGTTCATCCTGCCACGGCTCCCCCTGCTGCCTTTTCCCCTCTTGTCTCTCCTGTTCATGCCCATGCTGCTGATCTGCCCCCTCCCGCCCCTGTGTTGTCCTGTGCCTCTCCACCCGAGCTATCAACTCCTTGAGTCCCTTCAAGAGTGTGATCTGTCCTGCATCCACTCCTTCACTCACTCCAGCAGAACAACCACTCTGAGACACCTCAGGTGCCGCTAGAAGTCCTGACCCTGTCTCCGGCAGCCCCGATGCCGGCACAGTCACTGCGCCTATGGGCCTGCCTTCTTCGTTCATCCTGTCCATTGCCCCATGGGCCTTTTAGACGTTGACTGACTCCTTGAGTGGTAGTGCCATGTAGTGTTCCTGTCCCTGTCCTGCCTGGAGAAATCCGGTCCCTGTCTCTGCCCTGTAAGGTAGTGGGGAATGTGAATGTCCCCTCCTGCGCTCTGGTCCCATGTGGTCGTCTCTCCTGCTCCCCCTTGCCCGGCCTGGGTCTTTGGTTCTGTAAGAAGAAGAGACAAGCCTGACAGTTCCCTCTCTTCTGTCCCTCTCCCTGGACACCTCTCTGCCTCTCTGGCATGGTTTCCCCTCCTCTGCCGCTTCCTCCCCTAGCCAGAGCCCCCAGCTCCGCCATTTACACCCACAGAGCTTGGCTCAGCTGTAACAGCTGAGCCATGGTAGCAGCATCACTTACCCTGCTCATGTCCACTGGTCCGGCTGCCGTTCTCCCATCCACGTCTTCCTCCTCAAAGTCGCTGTAGCAATCCAAAATGTGCAGGGAGTCCCCCCCCACCTCCAGTAATTCCACATTCAGGTCCTGATTCATTGTTGACCTCCCAGAGTCTACTATGAAATGAAAAATTAACACTGTGAATTCCACCCCCCACAGAAAGACCCTCCACACCCACCCTCCAGACAGAAACCCAGGCTACTCCTAAGAGAGAGCCAAAATCACGGCCTCCAACCAGGGGAAAAAATGGGAAGGGGGGGACATGCACCTGTAACTATATCTATATCCATATAATTATACATTTAGTTATATATTTTTTCATATTTATTTATTTGCAACTGATGTGCCCTGAGTAACCGGCACAACTATGCCTGCTTCCTGGTAGCTGCGCCCGAAGGGATATGCCACTCTGTCACAAATTCTGCCCTTAAACTGGCTACCTGTGCCGTGCATACCCTCAGACCTCTAAAGTTTATGCCCCCCTTGGCTCTGCACATCAACCTGTTCCCTAGCCCTTCACTCTATATATATAAATATAT
Source organism: Bombina bombina (assembly GCF_027579735.1). Lineage (NCBI taxonomy): Eukaryota > Metazoa > Chordata > Amphibia > Anura > Bombinatoridae > Bombina > Bombina bombina. The sequence continues at coordinate 571,236,182 of NC_069501.1, forward strand.
ATATAAAATTTTATTTGTTGCTGCATGTCCACCACCCGGCGAGGCCTCATGCTACTGCCATGCTGCACCCCTCATTCCGGCCATTCCAGACTAGTGCCCCATACAGACTAGCCCCCCCATACCCCTACCTCCTTTGTCATACATGCTTTCAAGTCCCCCTTTTTAAATTATCATTTGCTTTAAAGTGCCCTGTCATTGGTGGCCCAGTGCTATGCCATCTCCAGCAGACTCGCCACTCCTCCTCATGGCCACTGGTTGCTGTGGCCCAGCATCAGCTCCTGCCTCTCGTGGTCTCACCTCCACCACCAGGTACCCGCTAATTCTACTCTCCACCCCGGCTACCATCGGCGCAGATCGCCCCTTCCTTCCTCTTGGACCAATTGCCGCTGATCCTCCACTCGGCCGTCTCTTCGTCCCTCCCTCAGGGCTCAGCCACTCCTGCGGCTTGGATCTCTGTGTTGTCCTCATCCTCCTCACTTCCAGTAACATGGCCGCACCTCCGCCGCTTCTTCTGGGCTCCCCCACCCGCCATGCCACTGTCTTCAGCTGCTGGAGGACCCAGCCAGCTCCTTTTTGCCAACGACAAGGAGGTTGCCACCCGGCTCAGCTCCTGAAGTCCCTCCATCCTGCTGGAAATACCGGCGTAAAGTTTCTGTTTTGTGTGAGAAGAAACAGCTTCTCATACAATGAGTTCACGAAAGAGGCCTAACTTCCTGTCAACCCCCCTTAAAAAAACTGCAACCCCGCCCCCTTTTAACCCTCCCCCTTGCTCTCACTGAATGATGGCCAAAAGGTTTCCCCTGCTATTCTATGTTGGTCCGGACTACCTTTATTTATAAAGTGCCAACAGATTCCGCAGTGCTGTCCATGGTACAAAGATAAAAGTACAGTACAATATAAGACACCAGACAAAATTAAACAAACAGATACAGGGGGAATTGAGGGCCCTGTTCCTGTGGGATGGGTAGGAGGGTGAGAAACATTAGGTGGGGACTTTGAAAGGGGAGAATGATGTTAGTGTGGAGTTAGATGATGGCAACTATTAGGCAAGTGGAATTTAATAGTTACTGATTTGGTGATACTCTTCCCTGAACAAAAAGGTCCTTAGGGAGCGTTTAAAGGAGGAGAGGTCGGGGGAAAGTCTGACAGCTCTAGGAAGTTAATTCCAGAGTGTTGGTGCTGCACAAGAGAAGTCCTGTAGTCTAGCATGGGAGGAGGAGATGGTAGAAGATGCAAGGAGCAGGTCACTGTTTGATCTTAGGGGGCGGGCTAGAGTATATTTATTGATGAATGAGGACAGGTAGGGGGGCTTTGTTGGTAAGGGCTTTGTAGGTCAGGGTGATAATTTTGAATTTAATTCTGCTGTGAATGGGGAGCCAGTAAAGGGACTCGCAGAGGGGTGCAGCATATAAAGGGCATCGAGAGAGGTGGATTAGCCTAGCAGAAGCATTTAGGGTGGATTGAAGGGGGGGGGAGAGGTGGGAGAGAGGAAGGCCCTTTAGTAGTTTATTACAGTAGTCAAGTCGGGAAATTACTAGGAAGTGGATTAGCTGTTTAGTGGATTCAGCACTCTGAAACTGATGAAATTTGGAGATATTGCATAGGTGATTGTGCCAGTATGAAGAGAGCAATTGAATGTGGGGTATGAAGGACAGATTGGAGTCAAGTGCAATTCCTAGGCAGCGGATTTGGGGTGATGGGGAGATAGTGGTGTCACCAACTTAAGTAGAAATAGAGGGGGGGGGGATTAGAAGGAGCTCAGTCATGGACATGTTGATTTTTATGTCATGAGAAGCCATCGAGGAAGAAATGCCAGATAAGCAGTCCCTGATGTGGGAAAGGATAGGAGAGAGTACAGGGGTGGAAAGGTAGATCTGCGTATCATCAGCAAAGAGGTGATAGTTGAAGCCATATCTACTGAAAAGTTTACCCAGTGAGGAAGTATAGATAGAGAAGAGTAGAGGATCCAGAACAGAGCCTTGAGGGTACTCCAAGAGACAGAGGCAATGAAGAGGATGAGTCGCCAGCAAATGAGACAGAAAAAACCTATTAGAGAGATAGGAGTGGATCCAAGAGAGGGCAGTGTCACACAGCCCAAGGGAGCTGAAGGGGATAGTCAACGGTGTCAAAGGCAGCAGACAGGTCGAGTAAGATAAGTATAGAGTAATGGCGATTGTTTTTAGCAGAACGAAGATCATTAGTAACCTTGGTGAGGACAGTCTCATTTGCATGTGGGGGATGGAAGCCAGATTGCAGGGGGGCAAGCAATGAGTTGGAGGACAGGAAGTGGGTTAGGCGATCAAAAACTAGATTTTCCAGGACTTTTGAAGCTAGTGGAAGCAGTGATATGGGGCAGAAGTTTGCAGAAGAATTGGGGTAGAGGGAGGGTTTTTTAAAGATGGGGCTGACCTTTGCATGTTTGAAGGAAGATGGGAATGAACCGGTAGTAAGGGATCGGTTGAATATGCGAGTAAGAACTGGAGTGAGGGTAGAAGACAGAGAATGTATTAGATGTGAAGGGATAGGGTCAAGTGGGCAGGTGTGAGGAAGACAATAGGGAACTCACTTCACTCTCAGGGGTTGGGGGGAAGGTGCCAAGAGTAGTGGAGGGGGACGGGGGCAGAGATGGAAGGTTGCAGTCTTGTGTTGGGGTATTAATTCAGATTGTAAGTGTTTTGTTCAAAAAGTAGTCTGCAAGGTTTTGAGCACTAAAGGAAGAAGGAGGGGGGTGCATGTGGATAGAGGAGAGATCCAGAGGTAGGAATACCACAAATGCACCAGAAAAACATGTGTCTTTTTTAGAACCAAAACAATCAAATGATATAAGCTTACAAAAGGGTGCGTCTTCTTCCCTTCCCCTAAAATCACTAGTTCAGATGGACCAGGCAGTTAGATTAAAAACAGGTAGCAGTGTTCGTTCAGATCCTATAGTTACTAGGAATTATAATAAAAAAATCACTAATGATACTGCTGTGGTTTCACAATCTGAACAAAGGAGACAAGAATTCCTCAGTGATGAGGGGATGAATCTAGACTTGCAGCCCATGAGGTGGTGCCCTGCATAACAATTAAGAACCAGCCGGTTTTTCACAGGGACCCTAACTTAGGAGAAGGGGGAGGAAGCACAGTAAGAGGTCAAAGAGGCAGATGGTCAGGAAGGTACAGGCGAGGAGGTCAGAACAAATATGTAATCTAAATGTTATTAATATTTCTAATGCAAACCTTAGTAAAGATGAGTGTGAAGTTCTAGGCCTAGGCCTGGGTTTCATTCCCACCAACAGATTCAATTTGTTCAATACGATTCAAAATGATTCGTGATTTGACTCTTAGGAAATTCTTTTGGAACAATGAATCTGTTGGTGATGCTACACACAATGACACAGTATTGATAACTGGTGATCTCCCCAAACTATATGATTTGGTTGACTTTAATGAAGCCTGTGACTACCTGCATATACATGTCCTAGCCCTTGAAGCCCCCATAGATGAATCTTTTCTTAAATTTTCACATGGGGTTTTTAAACCTAAGTCCATCTTTTACCCGACAAGGGAGAGAGGTCCCTTTTTGGAGGCATTCCACCATAGGATCGAGGAAGACCTTATTCAGCTATCTTCTGATAGCTGACAACCCCACCTTAATCTTACTGCTGCCAAGGTTTTGGCCTTAGAAACCCTTAAGAAAATGGATGATGTAATTAACAAGAAAGCAGATAAGGGTGGGTGTGTCGTGATACAAGATAAGTCAGCTTATATACAAGAAGCAAACAGACAGCTGAGTAATACAGATGTATATCAAGTCTTGAGATGTAATCCCATGGATAAGTTTAAGAGGGAATTGGTGTCACATCTAGATGATGGTCTCAAAATGGGAATCCTTGATCAGGATACGGTTGATTTTCTTTATGATTCGAATCCCATTACCCCTATTTTCCATCACCTTCCCAAGTTTCACAAGTCCTTGGAGGAGGTGAAGGGGAGGCCCATTGTGGCCGGGATTGGTTCCCTATTCGAGAATATGTCCAGCTGGGTGGAATCCTTGCTCCAGTCCATAGTTTATAAGCTTCCCTCATATTTGAAGGACACCAAGCACCTTCTTCTTAACTGTTTGCAAGAAAGAACTTGGAATGAGCAATCAGAACGGTTGATGTGGTTGACCTGTGTTCTGCCATTCCACATTTAAGTGGTCTAGAGGCTGTCACTTATATGCTAGACACATTTAGCAACTATGATGAGACACTCAAAAAGTTTTTGTTGCAAACACTAGATTTCCTGCTTTCTCATAACTTTTTTCAATTCAGCGGAGTCTTCTATCTTCAGAGATGGGGCACGGCTATGGGGGCAAAAATTTGCCCCTGCCTATGCCAACCTGTTCATGGGTTGGTCGGAGGTGAGCCACGTCTTTGGGTATAGAAATCCTTTTAAATCAGACATACAGATGTACAAAAGATACATCAACGACCTCCTGTTCATTTGGACAGGAGGTCACCAGAAAATGACTGAGTTTGTTCAATACTTGAATATCAACAACATTAATCTCCAGTTCACACATGCATGGGATCCGATCTCAATGCCATATTTGGATCGCCTTCTAATAGGGGATATTGACACACATAGTGTTAAAACCACCTTATACCGTAAACCAATTGCCACCAACGCCATCCTTCATGGCCGTAGCAACTATCCAAAACATACGGGATTCGGCATGGCAAAAGGCCAGTTCATCCATGTAAAAAGGAATGAACAAGATTTTGATAAAGAAAGTTTGATCGTCTACTGGATAGAGGCTATAATAAGAAAGTGGTCAATCGTGCACTTTTAGAGGTTGGTCGCATGGACAGAGAACGGCTACTCGCTGAACAAGGTTCTAAGGTAAACAGAAAAAAGAACTTTGACACAACCAAGCCTACCTTTATAACAACCTATGGTGCTCAATTTGACACTATTTGTGAAATTGTGAAGAAGCATCTTCTGATTCTCACAGCCGAGGACAGCCTTAAAGATTTTGTATCGCAAGGCTGTAATTTTGTATCAAGGAGAGGGTGTACACTTGGCAACACATTATCCCCTAGTTTGCTACATCAATCCCCTACAAATAGGAGCAGTTGGTCTAAAGTCAAGGGACATTTTAAATGCCATTTCAGTAATTGTATAGCATGTGAATTTACTCAGATTTCACAGAATTTTCAATCATATGTTACCCAGAAAGTGTATGACCTTGATTCCTAACTGTGATCTACCTGGTGGATTGCACTCAATGTAGAAAGCAGTATGTTGGGTGCACCACCAGGGAAGATAGAAGTAGGATCAGGGAACATCTTAAAAACATTGGAAATGGCATTGAGTGTTCCAAACTGGCCAGACACTTTATACACCTTCATGACAAAGCAGTTGTAACATTCAAATTGCAGGTGATTGATCACATTAGACCTTCCATTCATGGAGGCGATAGAATAGCCAAACTGCTGTATAAAGAAGCATTTTGGATCTTCTAAATGCAGACCAGAAGACCCAATGGCTTCAATATAGATGGCGACAGCATACATTTTTGGTGCTGCCTAAATTGATCAAGAACTGTAGATTGTATTTTACCGTTTTACCACCTGATCAGGGCTATATGTAGATATATATGTAGATATATACCCCCCTCATCTTTGTAGGCAGCTTTTGATGACGTTGCAACAGTCCATTTTATTTCCTCCCCATATTATTAATATATTATTTGCTTATCTGGGCCCTTGTATGTTTAATAATATATCCATATTTTTTGGATCATTTCCTCTCATACATCCAATAGCCAATAACCATTGTTAGGCTATTGGGCATTAAATAATAGCTCTTATAGCTTTATGAGGACACCACCCATAAAATAGATTAGGGACTGTGGTGATCACATTAGATTAGACTGTTTCCATTACATACCCTTATATACCCACTATTTTACACTTTCTTTATTAGACTTAAACTCATGTTTTATTGTGTATGTATTAAGAAGTATGTTCAGTTATCTGAAGTTTGTGATCACGTTTATTATAGGAAAAATACTTTTTGACTGTTTATTAATTAAATATTTTATTATGTTCATTATGCTGCCATATCCAGGTAATAGATTTGGGGTGACTGACAGAAAAATCAACTATGTGTGATATATGTGTTCTGGCTGAATGGTGGTTTTTCAAACTTTCACTTTGTCAAATTATACAGTTTCTAATATCTATCTATTTAATATTGATCCGGTGCTTGATGCATTATGGTTTATACAGGATTTGTTTGACAATTTGAGAATATCATATGTTCTGTGTACATTTCGTTGTTCATTTTTAATTATGTTAACTTAATCATATGTTTTTGTTCTTAGTTTATGCATTTGGTCATGTCCCTTTAAATATGCAGCCTATCGGCTAGATTACAAGTTTTGCATTAGGCTTAAAAAGCAGCATTAGCCGGTCCTAACGCTGCTTTTTAACACCCGCTGATATTACGAGTCTTGCAGGTACAGGTGTACCTCTCACTTTTTTGGCCAGACTTGGAAATACCGCAAATCCACTAACGTAAATTGCGTATCCTCTTTTTTTTCAATGGGACTTGCATAGCACCGGTATTACGAGTCTGCCAAAAAGTGAGTGGTAGACCCTCTTCTGTCAAGACTGGTACCGCATTTTAAAGTCAGTAGTTAAGCGTTTTACACTACAAAGCCGTAGCATAAAACTCTTAACTAAAGTGCTAAAAAGTACACTAACACCCATAAACTACATATTAAACCCTAAACCAAGGCCCTCCCGCATCGCAAACAATAAAAGAAAATTTTTAACCCCCAATCTGCCAAACCGGACATCGCCGCCACTATAATAAATATATTAACCCCTAAACCGCCGCACTCCCGCCTCGCAAACACTAGTTAAATATTATTAACCCCTAATCTGCCGTCCCTAACATTGCCACCACCTAACTACATTTATTAACCTTTAATCTGACGCCCCCAACGTCGCCGACACTATATTAAAGTTATTAACCCCTAAATCTAAGTCTAACCCTAACCCTAATACCCCCTAAATTAAATATAATTAAAAGAAATCTAAATAAAAATTCCTATCATTAACTACATTATTCCTATTTAAAACTAAATACTTACCTATAAAATAAACCCTAAACTAGCTACAATATAACTAATAGTTACATTGTAGCTAGCTTAGGGTTTATTTTTATTTTACAGGTAAGTTTGTATTTATTTTAACTAGGTAGAATAGTTATTAAATAGTTATTAACTATTTACTAACTACCTAGCTAAAATAAATACAAAAGTACCTGTAAAATAAAACCTGCACTAACACCTAACACTACACTACAATTAAATAAATTACCTACATTAAATACAATTAAATAAATTAACTAAATTAAATACAATTACCTAAATTAAATAAAATTAGCTAAAGTACAAAAACAAACAAACACTAAATTACAGAAAATAAAAACAAATTACAGAAATTTAAACTAATTACTCCTAATATAATAGCCCTATTAAAATAAAAAAAGCCCCCCCAAAATAAAAAACCCTAGTCTAAACAAAACTACCAATAGCCCTTAAAAGGGCCTTTTGCGGGGCATTGCCCCAAAGTAATCAGCTCTTTTACCTGTAAAAAACAAATACAAACAACCCCCCCAACAGTAAAACCCACCACCCACACAACCATCCCCCCCAAATAAAATACTAGCTAAAAAAACCTAAGCTCCCCATTGCCCTGAAAAGGGCATTTGGATGGGCATTGCCCTTAAAAGGGCAGTTAGCTCTTTTGCCGCCCAAAATCCCTAACCTAAAAATAAAACCCACCCAAAACACCCTTAAAAAAACCTAACACTAACCCCCTGAAGATCGATTTACCGGGAGACATCTTCATCCAAGCCGGGCGAAGTGATCCTCCAGACAGGCAGAAGTCTTCATCCAAACCAGGCAGAAGTGGTCCTCCAGACAGGCAGAAGTCTTCATCCAGATGGCATCTTCTATCTTCATCCATCCGGATGATTGAAACAGCCAATAGAATGCAAGCTCAATCCTATTGGCTGATTGCATTAGCCAATAGGATTTTTTTTACCTTAATTCCGATTGGCTGATAGAATTCTATCAGCCAATCGGAATCTAAGGGACGCCATCTTGGATGACGTCACTTAAAGGTACCTTCATTCTGTGTTAGTCGTTGGATAAAGAGGATAGAAGATGCCATCTGGATGAGGATTTCTGCCCATCTGGAGGACCATTTCTGCCCGGTTTGGATAAAGACTTCTGCCCGTCTGGAGGACCACATCTGCCCAGCTTGGATGAAGACTTCTGCCCGTCTGGAGGACCACTGCGCCCGGCTTGGATGAAGACGTCTCCCGGTAAGTCGATCTTCAGGGGGTTAGTGTTAGGTTTTTTTAAGGGTGTATTGGGTGAGTCTTATTTTTAGGTTAAGGACTTTGGGAGGCAAAAGAGCTAATCCAAATTACCTTTTCAGGGCAATGGGGAGCTTAGGTTTTTTTAGCTAGTTTTTTTTTTGGGGGGGTTGGTTGTGTGGGTGGTAGGTTTTACTGTTGGGGGGGTTGTTTGTATTTTGTTTTACAGGTAAAAGAGCTGATTACTTTGGGTCAATGCCCCGCAAAAGGCCTTTTTAAGGGCTATTGGTAGTTTAGTTTAGGCTAGGTTTTTTTTTATTTTGGGGGGCTTTTTTATTTTAATAGGGATATTAGATTAGGTGTAATTAGTTTAAATTTCTGTAATTATTTTTTATTTTCTGTAATTTAGTGGGGGTTTTTTTTGTACTTTAGCTAATTTAATTTAATTTAGGTAATTGTTTTAATTTAGTTAATTTATTTAATTATATTTAATGTAGGTAATTTATTTAATTGTAGTTTAGTGTTAGGTGTTAGTGTAACTTAGGTTAGGCTTTATTTTACAGGTACTTTTGTATTTATTTTAGCTAGGTAGTTATTAAATAGTTAATAACTATTTAATAACTATTCTACCTAGTTAAAATAATTACAAACTTGCCTGTAAAATAAAAATAAACCCTAAGCTAGCTACAATGTAACTATTAGTTATATTGTAGCTATCTTAGGGTTTATTATATAGGTAAGTATTTAGTTTTAAATAGGAATAATGTAGTTAATTATAGTAATTTTATTTAGATTTATTGTAATTCTATTTAAGTGAGGGGGTGTAAGTTAGTGAGTGTTAGGTTTAGGGTTAGACTTAGGTTTAGGGGTTAATATATTTAGTATAGTGGCGGCGACGTTGGGGCGGCAGATTAGGGGTTAATAAATGTAGGTAGGTGGCGGCGACATTGGGGGCGGCAGATTATGGGTTAATAAATATAATGTAGGTGTCGGCGATGTTGGGGGCAGCAGATTAGGGGTTCATAACTATTATGTAGGTGTTGGCGTTGTCGGGGGCGGCAGATTAGGGGTTAATAAGTGTAAGTTTAGGGGTGTTTAGACTTGGGGTTCATGTTAGGGTATTAGCTGTAGACATAAATTTTATTTCCCCATAGGAATCAATGGGGCTACTGTAGGTAAGTGAGCGGTGAGACAAAACTGCTCGTTAGCACCGCACAGCCTCTAACGCAAAACTTGTAACCTAGGTGTATGTTTGTTCACACCTGAGGACCCAGGTGTATTTAAGGAGCTTCCAACATCATTGTAGCTTAGTCCATGATTAAGGCAGTGGGCTGCGGAAATGGATAGGACCGTTTTTCCTGGGTTGCAAGGGTTACTTGCTTTTGAGCTGAATTTTTATTTTTATTTTTTATTGATTTTATCTAAATTTACATTTACATCATGTAAAACAAAATACATATGGCTAGATTATGAGTTTTGCGTTATGAGTGGTGCGGTGCTAACTTGCACGTTTTTAGGCAAGAATTGAGCTCCATACCGCACTCCAATACCAGTGCTGCTTAAGGCAGCGGTAAGCTGGTTTTACGTGCTCGTGCACGATTTCCCCATAGGTATCAATAAGGAGAGCCGGCTGAAAAAAAGCCTAACACCTGCAATAAAGCAGCGTAAAGCTCCGTAACGCAGCCCCATTGATTTCTATGGGGAAACTAATTTTATGTTTACACCTAACACCCTAACATAAACACCCCTAATCTTACTAATCTTACACTTATTAACCGCTAATCTGCAGCCCCCAACATCGACGACACCTAGATTATACTTATTAACCCCTAATATGCTGCCCCCAACATCGCTTCCACCTACATTATACTTATTAACCCCTAATCTGCTGCCCCCAACGTCGCTAACACCTACATTATACTTATTAACCCCTAATCTCCCGCCCCCAATGTCGCTGCAACCTACCTATACTTATTAACCCCTAATATGCCGCTCCGGACATCACCGCCACTATAATAAATATATTAACCCCTAAACCGCCGCACTCCCGCCTCGCAAACACTAGTTAAATATTATTAACTCCTAATATGCCGCCCCTAACATCGCCGCCACCTACCTACATTTATTAACCCCTAATTCTGTAAAAAAAAAAATATTTTCTGTAATTTAGTGGGGTTTTTTTTGTACTTTAGCTAATTTAATTTAATTTATGTAATTGTTTTTAATTTAGTTAATTTATTTAATTATATTTAATGTAAGTAATTTATTTAATTGTAGTGTAGTGTTAGGTGTTAGTGTAACTTAGGTTAGGTTTTATTTTAAAGGTACTTTTGTATTTATTTTAGCTAGGTAGTTATTAAATAATAATAACTATTTAATAACTATTCTACCTAGTTAAAATAAATACAAACTTGCCTGTAAAATAAAAATAAACCCTAAGCTAGCTACAATGTAACTATTCGTTATATTGCAGCTATCTTAGGGTTTATTTTATAGGTAAGTATTTCGTTTTAAATAGGAATAATGTAGTTAATTATAGTAATTTTATTTAGATTTATTGTAATTCTATTTAAGTTAGGGGGTGTTAGACTTAGGTTTAGGGGTTAATACAGTTAGTATAGTGACGGCGACGTTGGGGCGGCAGATTAGGGGTTAATAAATGTAGGTAGGTGACGGCGACATTGGGGGCGGCAGATTAGGGGTTAATAAATATAATGTAGGTGTCGGCGATGTTGGGGGCAGCAGATTAGGGGTTCATAACTATAATGTAGGTGGCGGCGGTGTCCTGAGCAGCAGATTAGGGGTTAATAATATAATGTAGGTGTCGGCGATGTTGGGGCGGCAAATTAGGGGTTAATAAGTGTAAGATTAGGGGTGTTTAGACTCTGGGTTCAAGTTAGGGTGTTAGTTTAGGTGTAGACATAAATTTTATTTCCCCATAGGAATCAATGGGGCTGCGTTAAGGAGTTTTACGCTGCTTTTTGGCAGGTGTTAGACTTTTTTTCAGCCGGCTCTCCCCATTGATTCCTATGGGGAAATCATGCACAAGCACGTTACACCAGCTCACCGCTGACTTAAGCAGCGCTGGTATTGGAGTGCGGTAATGAGCAAAATTTTGCTCAATGCTCACTTCTTGTCTTTTAACGACGGGTTTCTGAAAACTCGTAATACCAGCACTGTAGGTAAGTGAGCGGTGAGACAAAACTGCTCGTTAGCATCGCACAGCCTCTAACACAAAACTCGTAACCTAGGTGTATGTTTGTTCACACCTGAGGACCCAGGTGTATTTAAGGAGGTTCCAACATAATTGTAGCTTATTCCATGATTAAGGCAGTGGGCTGCGGAAATGGATAGGATCGTTTTTTCCTAGGTTGCGAGGGTTACTTGCTTTTAAGCTGAATTTTTTTTTTTTTATTGATTTTATCTTAATTTACTAAGGAGAAAAGAAAGAAAAAAACAAAAAGAAAAAACAATCATGTAAAACAAAATACATAGGCTAGATTACGAGTTTTGCGTTATAAAGGGTGCGGTGCTAACTTGCAAGTTATTGTTACTGCTCACTTACCTACAGCGCTGGTATTACAGGTTTTCATAAACCCGGCGTTTTTAGGCAAGAAGTGAGCGTAGATCAAAATTGAGCTCCATACCGCACTCTAATACCAGCGCTGCTTAAGGCAGCGGTGAGCTGGTTTTACGTGCTCGTGCACGATTTCCCCATAGACATCAATAAGGAGAGCCGGCTGAAAAAAGCCTAACACCTGCAATAAAGCAGCGTAAAACTCTGTAACGCAGCCCCATTGATTTCTATGAGGAAACTAATTTTATGTTTACACCTAACACCCTAACATAAACACCCCTAATCTTACTAATCTTACACTTATTAACCGCTAATCTGCAGCCCCCAACATCGCCGACACCTACATTATACTTATTAACCCCTAATCTGCTGCCCCCAACATCGCTTCCACCTACATTATACTTATTAACCCCTAATCTGCTGCTCCCAACGTCGCCAACACCTACATTATACTTATTAACCCCTAATCTCCCGCCCCCAATGTCGCCGAAACCTACCTATACTTATTAACCCGTAATATGCCGCTCAGGACATCGCCGCCACTATAATAAACATATTAACCCGTAAACCGCCGCACTCCCGCCTCACAAACACTAGTTAAATATTATTAACTCCTAATATGCTGCCCCTAACATCGCCGCCACCTACCTAAATTTATTAACCCCTAATCTGCCGCCCCCAATGTCGCCGCCACTATATTACATTTATTAACCCCTAAGTCTAACCCTAACACCCCCTAACTTAAACATAATTAAAATAAATCTAAATAAAAATTGCTATCATTCCCTAAATAATTCCTATTTAAAACTAAGTACTTACCTGTAAAATCAACCTTAAGCTAGTTACAATATAACTAATAGTTACATTGTAGCTAGTTTAGGGTTTATTTTTATTTTAAAGGCAAGTTTGTATTTATTTTAACTAGGTATAATAGTTACTAAATAGTTATTAACTATTTACTAACTACCTAGTTAAAATAAATACAAATTTACCTGTAAAATAAAACCTAACCTGTCTTACACTAACACCTAACAAATACACTACAATTAAATAAATTAAATTAATTAAATACAATTACCTAAATTACAACAAAAAAAACCACAAAATTAATTTTTTTTATCAGTTATTTAAACTAATTACCTAATTTAATAGCCCTATCAAAATAAAAAAGCCTACCCCCAAATAACCCCCCAGCCTAAACTAAACTACAAATAGCCCTTAAAAGGGCCTTTTGCAGGGCATTGCCACAAAGAAATCAGCTCTTTTACCTTTAAAAAAAAATACAAACAACCCCCCAACAGTAAAACCCACCACCCACACAACCAACCCCCAAATAAAAACCTAACTAAAAAACCTAAGCTCCCCTGAAAAGGGCATTTAGCTCTATTGCTGCCCAAACTCTAATCTAAAACTAAAACCCACCCAATAAACCCTTAAAAAAGCTAACACTAACCCCCGAAGATCTACTTACAGTTTTGAAGACCAGACATCCATCCTAAATGAAGCCGGGAGAAGTCCTGAGCGAAGCGGCAATAAGTCCTCAACGAAGCCGGGAGAAGTCTTCATCCAAGCCGGCAGAAGTGGTCCTCCAGACGGGCAGAAGTCTTCATCCAGACGGCATCTTCTATCTTCATCCATCCGGCAAAGAGCGGGTGCATCTTAAAGACATCCGGCACGGAGCATACTCTTCTTCCTACGACTAATAAAGAATAAAGGTTCCTTTAAATGACGTCATCCAAGATGGCGTCCCTTTAATTCCGATTGGCTGATAGAATTCTATCAGCCAATCGGAATTAAAGGTGAAAAAATCCTATTGGCTGATGCAATCAGCCAATAGGATTGAGCTCGCATTCTATTGGCTGTTCCAATCAAGGAATGTGGAGGTTGGTCTGGGGGGCATTAGATAACTGCACATGACTAAAATAAAATCTAACATTGTCCTGTTAAGATGAGGTAGAATGTCCACTAGATAGATGATAGATAGATAGATAGATAGACAGACAGACAGACAGACAGACAGACAGACAGATAGATCGATCGATCGATAGATAGATAGATAGATAGATAGATAGATAGATAGATAGATAGATAGATAGATAGATAGATAGATAGATAGATAGATAGATGATAGAGAGATAGATAGAAGCTGTTTAATTAAAAAAAAAAAACACTTACACTTAGATTACGAGTTTTGCACTAAACAGAGTGCGAAATGAAAGCAACAAAAGTTGCGTTATTTCACTCTCCATAGCGCTGCCATTACGAGTTTCTGAAAAGCCTCCTTGTGCGTGCGATATGGGCTGCTTTGACTTGCTCGTGCACGCTTTCCCCCATAGACATCAATGGGGAGAGAGGGTTTGAAAAAAAAACTAGCACCTGAAGTGCGGAATGAAAAATCTCTGTAACGCAACCCCATTGATGTCTATGGGGAAAAAAAAGTTAAGTTTAAACCTTACACCCCAACATAAACCCCAAGTCTAAACACAACTAGTCCGCCGCCCCCAACATTACTGACACCTAAATACCAATCCCCGACATCGTTGCCACTATAATAAGGTTATTAACCCCTAAACCTCCGGCCTCCCACATCTCCGCCACTAAATAAACTTATTAACCCATAAACTGCCAGCCCCCACATCGCAAAACACTCAATTAAACTATTAACCCCTAAACCTAACACCCCCCTAATTTTAAATAAAAATTACAATATAACTCTATTTAAATAAATATTTAAATAAATAAAATCTTACCTGTGAAATTAATATAATCCTAACATTATACTATATACATTAACCTAACCTTACTATTCTAATAAAAAATAAAATACTACCAATTAAAATATCTAAATTACAAATTAAAAAAAACAAATCCTATGAAAAATTTAAAAACATCTGTTTATCAAAAATAATTAAAACTAAAATCACGAAAATAAAAAACAATTACACCTAATCCAATAGCCCTATAAAAATACCCCCCAAATAAAAACACCCCATAGCCTACAATAAACTACCAATGGCCCTTAAAAGAGCCTTTTGTAGGGCATTGCCCTAAAGAAATCAGCTATTTTACCTGTAAAAAAATACAGAAATAAACATAGAGATGCACTCAACTAGGCTTAGAACTGAAGCTGGAAATACTTCCTTGCTTAGCCCCTCCTTACTCCCAGGGTAGAAACTCTTTCTGCACACTGTGCCTTTCACAAAGGTAAAATCTCCTGTAGCATATCAGTCTGACCCTGCCAAATGACAGTCCAGCACCGAAATACCAGGCAAATCTCCTTTGAACAAGGGAAAACAAACAAACCCCAGACGTACGTTTCGGCCTCTATGGGCCTCGTCAGTGAGGTGCAGTTGCATCCCTCTAAGGCATGTGTGCAAGGAGGCCACGCCTGGTTAACCCTTTTTCTCTTAGGGTGACCTGTAAAAAAATACAAAGTCCCCCAACAGTAAAATTCACCACCCAACAAACCCCCCAAAATAAAAAATTAATTCTAAAATAAACCTAAGCTATCCATTGCCCCAAAAGGGGCATTTGTATGGGCATTGCCTTTAAAGTGAATGTAAATTTTGATGCTAAAGTGCCCGGTTTTTAAACATTTGATTAAACTTTAATTCATCAAAATTTACATTTCACTCTTTGTGAAAAAAAAACGTACCTTTTAATCTTGACAACAGCTCCAGCTTCCTCCACCCGTCGCAAAGCCTCTTCCTGGGTCTAAAATGAGGAATCCGGTTTCCTCAAATCACAGCGTTGAATCAGACACTGACACAATTACCTGACAGAATACCTCTCACCATTTCAAGGAGAAATCTTCCCTGTGTAAATTTAGGTGTTCCCATACCCGTTTTGTTGCCTGTTACTTACTAGCTAATAATGATTCCAGTCTATTGAAATGCAGGACAGTTTAGAGTTAACACCAGAAATGCATATTTATTTACAAAATCATGGTGGATATGAGGAACAGGCCCTTGTTTTGTGAATATGTTTGGCCTCATGCATACTTATAATAGTATCCACATTATACACAGGTTGCTAATGGAACACAGATGATTTAAGGTTCTTCAAATGCAAACTACTCTGAAACTCAGTATCTCACGCAAATTTGTACAGCAGCTTGGTATTATAAGCTCTATTGAAAAATGGATACTTAGACATTTTTTTTTATCTCTGAGATCGGCAGAGGAGCACACATGACGTACTAAGCTTGAAAGCTTCTGACTGTTATTACCTGACAATTAAAGGGACATGAAACCCTAATTTTTTCTATCATGATTCAGATTTACTTCACTCTTTCTGTATTCATTGTTTAAGGAGCAGCAATTATTTATTACTAGCAGCTAGCAAAACATATCAGGTGGGCAAATGACAATAGGCATATACTGTATGTGCAGCCATCAATCACCAGCTAGATTCCAGTAATGCATTTAGTTTTCAAGAATCCAGTATTCAGCCGGACAGTCCATTATTTCAGCAGGCTCTCCAGTAATATTGCCACAAAAAATGTGTTGGGTAAATGTAAAAGGCATCCTATGCTTCAATGCATTACACATATGGCCTAGGCCCTGATTTTTAAAACCTATCTGCTCAGGTGAGATATTCTAAAATAATAATCCAGCACGGCGAGATCCCTAGTGAAATATTCAAAAGACTTTGCTTCTCGAAGGGGCGTTACCTGCATTTCTGTATGTGAAGGAGCGACAAACCCACTGCAATATAGCACTGCATTATATGACATCACTGCTGCATTTACACTTTGTGGTTTCTATTTTATATAATTTTACACTTCAGATTACATTTTATTACATTTAAACTTTGCACTTTTTATTTTGTATTTTAATTTGTATAGAGCAGTGTATTTAGGATTGTGATTTTTCAAATTCTGACTATGCCTTCATAATTTCCGTGTAACTTTAAAGGGCCATGATACCCACATTTTTTCTTTGATGATTTAGAAAGATAATGCATTTTTAAACATCTTTCTAATTTACTTCTATTATCTAATTTTTTTAATTCTCTTGATGTTCTTTGCTGAAAAGCATATCTAGATATGCTCAGTAGCTGCTGATTGGTTGCTGCACATAGAAGCCTCATGTGATTGGCTCACCCATGTGCATTGCTTTTTCTTCAAATAAGGATATCTAAAAAATGAAGCAAAATAAATAATAGAAGTAAATTGTAATGTTGTTTTAATTTGTATGTTCTCTCTGAATCATGAAAGAAAGATTTTGGGTTTAGTGGCCCTTTAACAAATTAGGCTCATACTTTGGGGCATATTTATCAAGCTCCGTATGGAACTTGTTGCCCCTTCTAAAGACCGCTGCTCCATAACTTGTCAGCCTGCCCTGAGGCCGCGGATAGAAATCAACCTGATCGAATACGATTGGGTTGATTGACACCACTGCTAGCGGCCGATTGGCCACGAAGCTGTAGGGGGCCGGCATTGCACCAGCAGTTCACAAGAACTGCTGGTGCAATGACAAATGCCGACAGCGTATGCTGTCAGCATTTATCGATGTGCAGTGGACATGATACTTCGTATCATGTCCACTCGCACATTGTTAAATATGCCCAATAGTATATATATATATATATATATATATATATATATGTGTGTATTTTATAAATAAGATTGCACTTTCAATGTCTTTTATTTAAATTAAAACTGAAAAACTGTCAGCTTCAGTTTCCCAGAGAAATATTACTTTCTATGTGCCAGATAATCAAGCATTCTTTAGTTTGGAAAGAGAATACAGTGCTGACTTCACAGGGGCTGCATTTTCTAAGAAAAGGGGAGTAACCTGTAAATTCCAGAGAGATGAGAAATGCCTTTCATAGAAAACAATGAAGCGCTCTGTGATAGTAATTGGATAACCCCTGGGGCTGATATAAAGGGGTAGATTTATCAAATGTCGGGCGGACATGATCCGCTGTAGTGGATCATGTCCGCCCAACATCGATAAATGCCAACACCATACGCTGTCTGCATTTATCATTGCACAAGCATTTCTGGTGTGCATTGCCGCCCCCTGAACTTTTGCGGCCAATCACCTCAGAGGTGGCAGATGAGTTAAGCTGCTTCTTAGCTTAAGTTTTAGGTGGACCTGAAACATCAGGGGTAGATTGCAGCATCTGCTGCTTGATAAATCCCCAAAGGCTCTGTTTGCATCAATTCCAAATTAAACTGAAACGATTGCACTACAATTTAACTTGCTTTTGTCTATATTTTAGTATATTATTTTTCTGTTTGTTAAAATAATTCTATTGTGAATTTTGAGAAAACTTCACCTGCATACAGCTGGCAAGACAAGTCAGTGAGACCAGCTTGTTTAAAATGCTTAGAAAATTTCACAAGACTTGTGAGAGAGCTTCATACATATACTGGGAACTCCCCTGTCCCTCCAACTTTCTGAAACTGTCAGTTTACAATGGAGAAAAGTATGATCCTAAGTTATTAAAGTAACATTCAAACAAACATTGAAAGTATAACCAGAATGTGTAAAATCACTGCTAGATCTAAATTTAAATGTATTACATTACAAGTGAGAAAGTGCAAAGCTTAAATGCAATAATACTGAAAGTGCCCGATCTGAAATGTATAGTAATATAAAATACAATGCACACAATGTAAGTGTAACAAAGCTCTCATATCAAGCAGTGCTATATTGCACTGGGCTTGTCTCTGCTTCACATACATAAATTAGAGAAATCTCGCCGTGCTGGAGAGTTCCGTTCTTTTTCTTTTGAAAATTCAATGAGTTCAGCCTTTATGAAGTCTGAACTACAATTTCTATCCAAGCTGTAGAATCTTTGAATATCAGGGCCCTAAAAAGAATTGACACTGTGCATATTCTGCTTTATATGTTACTGACAGATAAGGAGGAAAAACACTGTCTTTACCTGTTACTGACAGTCAATAGAGTGTTAAATAAATGCTTTTTCTGTGCTCCTAGCAGTCAATGGTGTATAATCTCCACTGTATGCATGTGTTACTGGCAGCCAAAGAGGTCAAATTATTGACTTGTATGTTACTGGCAACCAAGGTGATAAAATGGCTACTCAGTTCTAAAAAAAAAATATTGGTGGAGTCAAAGGTGGGTCCTTAGGTAGAACTCTTTGAGGTGGCATTGTGCAACCCACACATACTGTACCATCTGTGCCTAGTCACCTTCTGGTTGTCCAGCATTTTGGTGGAAGACAGCTGGCAACCCTAATTCTTTTACTGCTCATGAGCCTACTTAGTTATACTTTTCAACAAAGGATAAAAACATAATGAAGAAAATTAAATAGTAAATTGGAAAGTTGTTTAAAATTATATGCTCTCTCTGAAACACACATTTTAATTCTGACTTTACTGTCCCTTCAAGCTCATACACAGAGAATATACACCAATCAGATGCTATATATGTTCCTGAGATTGGCACAATAGGAGGGTATACAGTAGTTTGCATTTTAAGGAGTATTTAAATGTTCACACAAAAGACTGAGTAGTGTATACAACATATGCACAACAGGTAATCACATACAGTACTGACATCACATGTACATGCTAAATTTTATACATCGAAGTCTACTCCGATCAGTGCAAACCTTTTGGAAAATACTAAATACAACATGACACAATATAAAAGTTTTAAGGGTCATACAGCAGATCTTTGGTCTGAGTTTATTTTGTTACATCCCCATAGATTTATTGAAGAGACTTCTTCTCCCTTAAGTATACAATAGCTGTATTCCCATCATGCTTATGTTACAGGCTTCAACCCTTTCAGTACTATTACTGCAGCTGCACATACTATAGCTGCTGCATAACAATCCCTTGTTCGTTATTGCGGGATCCTTTTACCACAAGCTGTGTCTCCCTAATGTTCTTCCTTTGTCCTCAACTACCATGAAGCGGCAGTGTACGAGCAAGCAATTTCCGCTGCAGGGGTTCTGTTTTGCAGGTGGATTTCTATTCATATATTCAAGGAAAGATTTTTGTTTTACTGGAGTGCTTTTCTAAGTTTTTTGTTCCACATCCATATTAGCACATATTTCACAAGTCTCAAACAGAAATCAACTCTGTTCACGGCATATTTAAAACTAAGAAAATTGTGTCCCTGTCCTGTCTACCTGGGAGAAGAAAAAAGAGCCCATTGTCAGTTACTTAAACTATAATTGTTAAAGCTTTAAGGAACAAAGAGTAGCTGATGTGACTAATTACAGTAAATATATTTAAAAAAAAGGAATTGGAATACAAAAAGTGATAAATACTTTTGCAACAAAATCTTTGATTTGATTCTTCTGTTATAAAAAAAGACTTTCTATTTGATGTTACAGGTACTGTATAGCAACATCAGTTTATCTCCCACCATTAAGTATCACAGGCACGACCCCCTGTCTTTCCTAAATCTATTAAGGAGCATATAAATATTCCAATCAATTCAAAATACTAGTTTTTTTTCATAGGTGACGATCTAAAAAAGCTTATGTAATCACATTTGTCTTTATTGCTCATCTGGCATTTGAATTATCGAAAACTTGCCGACATGGGTCAAGATTACAAGTCGCTCAGCAAATCAGTTGCGAAAACATTGCACGCGTTATGGCTTTTTCGCATCTGGGGTTGCACAGCTATTACTAGTTGCAAAATAGCCTATTTTGTGCGCACATTAAGCATTGTAATCTAAACAGCCAAATCGTGTGCGCGTTCACGTATTCCCTATAAAAGTCAATGGAGAAGACAAATAGAAAAAAAAAAACGCACAAAAAACAAATGTTGTGCAAAGCCCTTGACATATTCTCTTTGAAAAGTGTACATGCAAATACGAATATTTCATATTGCAAAAATGTTTTTGTAACGGAATATGTTCTATTTTTTTCTAAATAAATATTTCTCTATATATGTGATTATTTTTGGACTGATATATCTATTTATAGCGAGATATGTATTGAAATGGTAGGGCATACATTAATAAGGCCTTCTCACGTAGCAGAGGCACCTCTCTATTTGCTTAGGGATATATGTCATGTTATATTAATTTAGAGTTAATCTGGAGTGTCCATTATAAATAAATAGTAACATAGTAATATAGTAGATGAGGTTTAAAAAAGACTGAAGTCCATCTAGTTCAACCTATAGAAATCTAATATACTTACGAAAAGCTCCAGTTGAGCTTAAATTAATCCCACTAAAAGGTGACCCATTTAATACAAGCAATAATATCCATGAATTTTGTTTCTAGCCAGAAATGTATCTAAACAAATTTAAATGTATCTAGGGTATTGGCATTCACTACCTCCTTTGGTAATGAGTTACAGTGAAAAAATGCTTCCATTGCAGGAGATTAAATCTCCTTTCCTCCAACCTTAAATTATGACCTCTTGTCACAAATAAGTTTCTTGGAATAAACAGAGCTTCTGCCATTTCTGTATATGGGCCTTGAATATATTTATATAAAGTAATCATGTCACCTCTCAGGCACCTTTTTTCTAGAGAAAACAGACCTAGTTTGGCTAGCTTCTCCTCATAGCTTAAATTCTCCATTCCCCTTATTAGCTTTGTGGCCCTTCTCTGAACTTTTTCTAGTTCTGCAATATCTTCTTTTGCAATTGGTCCCCAGAACTAGGTGAGGTCTAACCAGGGAATTATATAGTGAAAGAATTATGCTTTGCTCCTTTAAATCAATGCCTCTTTTAATACATGCTAGTATCTTATTAGTCTTTGAAGCTGCTGCCCTGCATTGTGCACCCATCTTTAGCTTGTTATCTATTACTACTCCCAAATCCCTTTCCTCCTCTGTTTTGCTAAATCTTGTCCCATTTAAATAATACATTGCCTGCTTATTTTTACTTCAAAAATGTAGAACCTTGCATTTTCCCATATTAAATCTCCTTTTCCATTTTCCTGCCCATACTTCCAATTTTTGAAGATCCCTTTGTAATGAAAGTTCATCCTGCTCTGACCCAATGACCTTACTTAACTTAGTATCATCTGCAAAAATAGAGATGTTGCTATTTAATCCTTGCTCCAAGTCATTAATAAAAATATTAAAAAGAACAGGACCCAGTACTCCACTGATTACCTTTGTCCAATCTGAGTATGACCCATTCATTATTACTTGTTGCTCCCTATCTTTTATCCAGTTATTTATCCACGAGCTAACATTTTCAGCTATTCCCAGTCCCTTTTGTGCATTTATCTCTCATGTTGCACTGTACCAAACACCTTTGCAAAATCTAAGTATATTACATCAACTGATTGCCCTTTATCTATATCTTTACTTACTTCCTCATAGAATCTAATTAGATTAGTTTGACATGATCTATTTCTCATAAAACCATGCTGATTTGAACTCATAGAGGCCCATTTATCAAGCTCCGAATGGAGCTTGAGGGCCCGTGTTTCTAAAGACCGCTGCTCCATTACTTGTCCGCCTTCTCTGATGAGGCGGACAGGGATCGCTACAATTCAACCCGATCGAGTACGATCGGGTTGATTGGCACCCCCCTGCTGGCGGCCGATTGGCCTTGAATCTGCAGGGGGTGGCGTTGCACTAGCAGCTCACAAGAACTGCTGGTGCAATGCTGAATACGGAGAGAGTATTGCTTTCCGCATTCAGCAATGTCTGCCGGACCTGATCCTTAATGTTGAATCAAGTCCGACAGACATTTGATAAATAGGCCTCATAATCTTGTTTACACAAATATGCTCATCAATATAATCCTTTATAATCCCTTCAAATATCTTCCCCACTATTGATATTAGACTATGTGGTCTATAGCTTCCTGCTTCCCTTTTTTAAGAGTGGCACAACATCAGCTTTACGCCAATCCTGGGGTACTATGTATGAGAATAATGAGTTTTGAAAAAACATAATTTATGCTTACCAGATAAATTCCTTTCCTTCCGGATAAGGAGAGTCCACAGCTTCATTCCTTACTGTTGGGAAATACAACACCAGGAGGAGGCAAAGACACCCCAGCCAAAGGCTTAAATATCCCTCCCACTTCCTCATTACCCCAGTCATTCTGCCGAGGGAACAAGGAAAAGTAGGAGAAACATTAGGGTATAAATGGTGCCAGAAGAATAAAATAAATAATAGGGGACCACCCATAGACAAGAAAAAACATGCAGGGGCCGTGGACTCTCCCTATCCGGAAGGGAAGGAACTTAGATGGGGAGAGTCCACGGTTTAATTCCTTACAGTTGAAAAAACTATTCCTAAGCTCCAGAGGACACTGAATGAATAACGGGAGGGAACAAAAAGGAAGAGGCGGACCCTATTCTGAGGGCACCAAATCCTGCAAAACTTTTCTCCCAAAAGCTGCTTCAGCCGAAGAAAAAACATCAAACTTGGAAAATTTTGAAAAAATATGTAAGGAGGACCAGGTAGCCACCTTACAATAGAGGCCTCATTCTTAAAGGCCCAAGAGGAAGCCACTGCTCTATTGGAATGAGCCGTTATCCTCTCAGGAGGACGATGTCCCGCTGTCTCGTAAGCTAAGCGGATGACACTCCTTAACCAAAAAGATAGGGAAGTCGAAGTAGCCTTCTTCCCCTTACGCTTCCCTGAATAGACAACAAACAAAGAGGAAGATTGTCTAAACTCCTTAGTAGCCTGAAGATAGAACTTCAAGGCGCCAACTGATAGAACTTCAAGGCACGAATCACATCCAAATTGTGAAGTAAGCGTTCCTTTGATGAAGAAGGATTAGGACACAAGGAAGGAACCACAATCTCCTGATTGATGTTGCGATCTGACACAACCTTAGAAAGAAAACCTAATTTACTATGGAAAACTGCCTTATCTGCATGAAAAATCAGATAAGGAGGCTCATATTGCAATGCAGAGATCTCAGAAACTCTGCGTGCAGAGGCAATAGCCAATAAAAAGAGAACCTTCCAAGATATCAATTTTTTTTTTTTATATATATATAATTTTTATTGAGGTCAAAGTTTTGGTATACATAGAGAATATAATAACATTGTATAACGGTGCATGGTTGCATTCCGAAAAAAAGAAAAAGGACTTATGGAAAGATACATCATAGAAATTACATATTAATAGTAACAATATCTGTTATATCAATAGAGCATAATGTGAATTACATGTAACAAACAACGTCTATTATCTGTATGCTATAACTTTAAAATACAAGTTTTGGTACACATATAAATCTATAACCTTGCGTATTTATACGTCTTCAGAACATATAGTAAGGTAGACCTTATGAATTACATTGAAAAAGTATAAGCAATTAGTAACATCTGCTACATCAAGGAACATAATGCAAAATTTAAAGTAAATGTTTGTAAACAGTAAATGATGTCTACCATTTATATGATATAAAGCTCTGTGACTGAACATTTGCTAAAAAAAAGAAGAGAAACACATGCCAATATTCGTCTAAGCCTTCTATGGGGAACAGGAGGCCACTCATGGACCTCATACTTTATAGGGTGATAACATGGACCAAAAGCTATGTGGAAGAGAAGAGACCACTTGTGGATCTCTTTTATTAAGACCTCTTATATTTTCTTATTAGAGTTAACTAGCTTTTATGAATGCTAATAACGTGCTCATATAAATTTTGTAACGTGCAATAACTGGTAACTTTTAAACTTGTAATGACTGGCAACTTTTACAAAGGGCACTAGAGATAAAATAGGAGCGCTAGCACCTGTCTATTAGTAAATGGTTTGACAAAATATAGAGCTAAAAAGGAGCATATTTATAGCTCTGGAGATTCCTTCAGATAGTTTGAATGAGAGAGGAGGTCTAGTTTGGACTGAGTTAGGAAAAAGAGGCTGCCTGGAGGAGTTACTTATATGAAATGTTGAGGCGCACCATAATACTCATAGCTAAAAGGTATAACTTTTAAGGAAAATTAATATTAAAGTAGGGCACAATGATTCACTTCATGAAGTAAGATATGACTACTAAACTGAGAGCAATGCATAAAAGTTCAGGATGAGCTAATCTGGTGAGTGAGAGAACAATAACAGGTGTGCTTTAGATGCTAAACAGTTATCTAATAAGTTGTGAAACATGTATATAAATAGTCCAGCCCACCTACACCCTCAGATACAACACCATATGAACAGTTAACACATTAACATTTGCATGTAACACAAGGAACAAAACAAGAATATATAGTGCTCTCCTTTACTCCCCATGCTAGTAACATTAGTGCAGGGCCAGCCCACACAACACTCGTAGTTAATATTTCAAGAGAGAGAAAAAAGTTAACCTTCTAGTACTGGGCATATCAGGGAGAGATAGCGTTTACACTATATAGAATTAGTTAAGTTGGGCCACAAGTTTGGAAGTTAGCTGCATGAATGATCACTAAAGACAATATGTGATTAGATAAAGTGAAACCAGACACCCTCATCCCGGATTCACAAATATCCGGTATATACAAAAACTGTAATGATAGCCAGTCCAGGGAATACTATAAATATGAATTGTGTGAAACACAGCAACCTCGTAATAAAGTCCATCAGCCATATGCATATATCTGAATGCCACGTCTGAGGTATTAAGTGTCTAAAAGTTTAACATGCTTCGCACCCACACCAGTGAGCCAACAACAGACCATACGGGAGATAATAAAAACAGGCAGCCATCTTCGCCTTGTCCCCACAAACAAGAAAGGTAAACATGCCTCCAGGGTTCCATACAAAACATGGCAATGTCATGCAGTGATATAATTGCGGTCCCTGCAAAGCTGTCAATGAGTGTCCTGGGTCTTGGAGGAGCAAGCACGGCTCCTGCATAGCTAGATAGGGGTATTCAATGAGTTGTGGTAGGTGTTTACGCTCACGAACCTGTGTTGGAGTTGGATACATTTGCGGTTCGATATCTGTAATTGAGCTATCCTGTGGGTCGCTCGCTGGGAACTCTGTAACAATAGTGGGATAAACCTGAAACAGGTAAGTAGTACTCCCTAGAGCAGCTCCCAGGTTCAATGGCATCGCTCCCTCCTGTAGTATTGTCGGCTCCGCCGACTGAAGATCCCGATTGCTCACATGCTCTTCGTGAGTATAGTATGGACGCCGGGGCCCCAAGACGCCGTCTATCCCACTGTCTAATTTGTTAGACTTAGCTTGAGTCGGATGTGGAACCGAGTGTGCTCCGTTACTGTCAGGCATGGGATAAAGCTGATCCGCCAATGCATCATGATGTCTCATGAGCAGACTGTGCATTTGTGCGAAGAAGGTTGTTGGAATCTCCATAATAAGTAACGATCATCAGGCGTTAGACAGGAACTTAGTAAGCGATGTTGCTCAGACAGATGCGATGTCCAGCTAGTAAAATCAGGCACATTACGGTCAGCACTGCATGCCGCTTAACGACAAGGCCCAAATGAGCCTCGCCGGGGGGTAAAAGTGAAGGCCTCAGCCTTAAAATTTGCTCCGGGAGCTCCAAATCACAGTGATCTCAGAAATTAAGGGCTCAAATGGTGTGGGATCTGCAATAAAACAAAAATGTGTTTAGGGAGCTGACAGATGAGCCCGCAGAAGTATTGTATTAATCTAAAATTTCTTAGATGTTGGAGCAGAGTGGAGTTGTGCGACCTGTCATGGCCGCCACCCGGAAGTTCCCCTCCCAAGATATCAATTTAATGTCAACAGAATGCAGAGGCTCAAACGGAACCTGTTGCAAAATCCGAAGAACAAGATTTTGGCTCTAAGGAGGATCCTAATGAGAGCCTTAACAAAGGACTGCACATCTGGTAGCTCAGCCAGTCTCTTGTGCAATAAAACCGACAGGGCCAAAATCTGTCCCCTCAGGGAACTAGTAGAAAGGCCCTTCTCCAGCCCATCCTGGAGAAAAGATAAGATCCTGGCAACCTTAACTCTGTGCCAGGAAAAAACACTCTCTTCACACCAGAATAAGTCGGTCCTCCACACTTTGTGGTAGATACGCAGAGTAACTGGTTTATGAGCATGAATAAGTGTATCAATGACACTCTCAGAGAAACCTCTCTTGGCTAAGACTAAGGGGCCTAGTTATCAACGCGTCTACTTTACCTGCCTTCGCCGGACCAATACGCCCGACTAAGCTCGCCTACCATCGCCGCGGCAGACCTGAATACGTTCACCTAAGTTATCAATAAAGCTGTCAAAAAGCCACGCACCAAGTACGGGGCGATGAGCAGCGGACTGTGAGAGTTATCACACATCCGATCTTGCTGCTCTTCGGCTTTTTGACAGCTTTATTGCTAGCCTGTCACTAAGCACCCACACTAACTACACTGTTCTAGCCCCTATACCAGCGCCCCTGGAGCCCCCCCGCAACTCAATAAAGTTATTAACCCCTAAACCGCCGCTCCTAGACCCCGCCGCAACTTTTATAAATGTATTAACCCCTAAACCGCCGCTCCCGGACACCGCTGCTACCTACATTATACCTATTAACCCCTATCCTGCCCCCCCTATACCATCGCCACCTATAATAAAGTTATTAACCACTATCCTGACGATCCAGGACCTCGCCGCAACTAAATAAAAAAACGCCGCTCCCGGACCCTGACGCAACCTATATTAAACTTATTAACCCCTAATCTGACCCCCCTACACCGTCGCCACCTATAATAAGTTTATTAACCCCTATCCTGCCCCCCTACACCGCCGTCACTATAATAAAATTATTAACCCCTAAACCTAAGTCTAACCCTAACTCTAACACCCCCCTAACTTAAATATTAATTAAATAAATCTAAATAATATTTATCGTATTAACTAAATTAATCCTATTTAAAACTAAATACCTTTAAAATAAACCCTAATATATCTACAATAAAAATAATAATTATATTGTAGCTATCTTAGGATTTATTTTTATTTTACAGGCAACTTTCAATTTATTTTAACCAGGTACAATAGCTATTAAATAGTTATTAACTATTTAATAGCTACCTAGTAAAATAAAGAGAAATTAACCTGTAAAATAAAAACTAACCTAAGTTACAATTACACCTAACACTACACTATACTTTAATAAATTATTTCTATTTAAAACTAAATACTTACCAGTAAAATAAACCCTAAGATAGCTACAATATAATTAATAATTACATTATAGCTATTTTATGATTTATATTTATTTTACAGGTAACTTGGTATTTATTTTAGCTAGTTAGAATAGTTATTAAATAGTTATTAACTATTTAATAACTACCTAGCTAAAAGAAATACAAAATTACCTGTAAAATAAATCCTAAGCTAAGTTACACTTAAACCTAACACTACACTATCATTACATTAATTAAATAAATTAGTTACAAATAACTACAATTAAATTAAATAAACTAACTTAAGTACAAAAAAATAAAAAAATCTAAGTTACAAAAAATTAAAAAAAAACTTACAAACATTTAAAAAATATTACAACAATTTTAAGCTATTTACACCTAATCTAAGCCCCCTAATAAAATAAAAAAAAAAAAAATAAAAAAAAAATTCCCTACCCTATTCTAAATTAAAAAGTTCAAAGCTCTTTTACCTTACCAGCCCTTAAAAGGGCCTTTTTCATTTTCAAGAATTCAGTTCTTTTGCCTGTAAAAGAAAAATACAACCCCCTCAACATTAAAACCCACCACCCACATACCCCTAATCTAACCCAAACCCCCCTTAAAAAAACCTAACACTACCCCCCTGAAGATCATCCTACCTTGAGACGTCTTCACTCAGCCGAGCCACCGATGGAACCAAAGAGGAGATCCGAAGCGGCAGAAGTCATCATCCAAGGGGCGCTGAAGAAATCTTCCATCCGATGAAGTCATCATTCAGGCGGCGCTGAAGAAATCTTCCATCCGATAGAAGTCTTCATCCATGCGGCATCTTCAATCTTCATCCATCCGGAGCGGAGCGGAGCCATCTTCAGACGAGCCGACGCGGAGCCATCCTCTTCTTCCCGACGACTACCGACGAATGGATATTCCTTTAAGGGACATCATCCAAGATGGCGTCCCTTCAATTCCGATTGGCTGATAGGATTCTATCAGCCAATTGGAATTAAGGTAGGAAAAATCTGATTGGCTGATTGAATCAGCCAATCAGATTGAAGTTCAATCCGATTGGCTGATCCAATCAGCCAATCAGATTGAGCTCGCATTCTATTGGCTGTTCCGATCAGCCAATAGAATGGGGTCCGGGAGCGGCGGTTTAGGGGTTAAACTATTTATTTAGTTGCGGCGAGGTCCGGGATCGGCAGGATAGGGGTTAATAACTTTATTATAGGTGGCGGCGGTATAGGGGGGGCAGGATAGGGGTTAATAGGTATCATGTAGGTGGTGGCGGGGTCTGGGAGCGGCGGTTTAGGGGTTAATACATATATTATAGTTGCGGCGGGTTCCGGGAGCGGCGGTTTAGGGGTTAAAATAATTATTATAGCTCACGGCGGGGTCCGGGAGTGGCGGTTTAGGAGGTAATAACTTTATTTAGTTGCGGCGGTGTAGGGGGGTCAGATTAGGGGTGTTTAGACTCGGGGTACATGTTAGGGTGTTAGGTGTAGACAGCTCCCATAGGAATCAATGGGATGTCTGGCAGCAGCGAACATGAACTTTCGCTATGGTCAGACTCCCATTGATTCCTATGGGATACGCCGCCTCCAGGGCGGCGGATTGAAAACCAGGTACGCTGGGCCGGAAAAGTGCCGAGCGTACCTGCTAGTTTTTTGATAACTAGCAAAAGTAGTCAGATTGTGCCACACTTGTGTGCGGAACATCTGTAGTGACGTAATAATCGAACTGTGTCGGACTGAGTCCGGCGAATCGAATCTTACGTCACTAAATTCTACTTTTGCCGGTATCTAGGGCTTGATAACTAAGGCAAATCAGCCTCGCCACAAATACGCTGTGGAATTCCAGTGTATTTTAGGTTGACGGCTTGATAACTAGGCCCCTAAGTGTTCAATCTCCACGCAATCAACCTCAGAGAATCTAGATTTTGATTAACAAATGGACCTTTTATCAGCAGGTCTCTGCGACAAGGTAACTTTCATGGAGGAAATGAGGACATTCCCACTAGATCTGTGAACCATGTCCTTTGCAGCCACGATGGAGCAATCAGGATTACTGATACCCGCTCCTACTTTATGCAAACCACCACTCAAGGAAGAAGCGGTAATGGAGGAAAAAGATATATGAGTTTGAACCTCCAGGGCACTGCTAGTGCATCTATTAGATCTGCTTGGGGATCCCTTGACCTCAACCCGTACCTGGGTAGCTTGGTATTGAGACGGGATGCCATTAGATCTATCTCCGGGTCCCCCACTTGCTGCATATCTCTGCAAGCACCTCAGGATGAAGAGACCATTCCTCTGGATGGAAGGATTGCCTGCTGAGAAAATCCACCTCCCAGTTGTCCACACCCGGAATGTGGATCGCTGACGGCGAACAGCTGTGGGCCTCCTCCCACTCCAGAATCTGAGATACTTACCTCATCACCAAGGAACTTTTTGTTCCTCCCTGATGGTTGATGTAAGCCACTGAGGTTATATTGTCTGTTTGAAATCTGATAAACTGGGACGAACTGTTACATACCTGTACCTTTAAATCCTAAATAGCTCCCATTCTCCTCTTTTTAAATTCCCACTTCCTGATATCCAAATTGCTTGATTATTGAGTATACATTGTGCCTAGCATTGCTCTCTATCTCTGAGAGTTGTTTCTGCTTATTGATCTTTGTTACCATTAAATTCCTGGGAGTTGCTTCATCTGCACACAGACGCTGTCTGTGTACAACCAACTTTCTATTTTTTATTGTTACCAGCAGTCCGGAATTCATCTCCTCCTTTCACAGACGCTGTCTGTGCATCTCCAGCTAAAGTAATTTCATCTGCATGCTGTTCAGTCTCTCACAGACGCTCTCTGCGCCTCATCATATCATCACATTTGGCTGCACGCTCTCTGGTCTTACCGCAAGTAACAAACTGCCTTGTCAAACCTTTTACATATTACTTTGAAACATCTAATAATGTACTGAACTATATATATCTCGCAAATCAATGTGTTTAAACCTATCTACTCTAAACCGTTACTTCGCTACCAAAGTTATTTCAGCTAACTATCACTTGATTATCAACTATAATGTTATTGTAAACCTGCTTCTCAAACTGAAAGTAACTAACTCTGACTTGACATTGTCAGTGAGTAGTTTTCAAAGTGAAACTTTGTTTCTTTCTGCTCAGTATCACTGCTACATTTCAGACACTTGCTCATTAACCAATTCAATAGTGAGCAGAGTTCACCTGTATCCAGTAGCTACAAACTCACATTCATTCACTCACTGAATAGTTCTATTCTAAAATAATATGCTGAATCGTGACATAATAATCAAGCCATAAAAATCTGTTTATTTTGTTGTATTCCTTTAAAACGTGTGTGTATAAAATAGATCTCAAAGGGGGCGGAGCCAAGCCACGCAGGGTGATGGCTGTGTGTTAGGAGAGCTCTTAAACCCTCAGGCAAAATAGCATTATAAATAGGCATAATGTTACCCTAAAAAATAACCACACAGGAGGATACCACTGCTCTAACCAACCCGCCACTTAATTCAGCTCCTGAGAGCACAATATAACACGCACTATAGGAGACAAGTGTGAAAGGTGTACCTGCGTCTCCCCTTAAGGCAGTGTAGAAGCAGCTTGCGGTGGACAATCTTGCTGAGGCTCTGGCGGCCGGACACAGAGGAAGATCTTACCGGCCTCTCACTGAGCTGCTTATCGCAAAGAAGCCCGGGGCTCACGGGTCCATCGATGATAATTAGCCGGGAGCAGCGCAACAAACAAGATCCGGGTAAGCAACAAAGACCCATTTCCCGTGCGCCGCGCGATCTCCCTCACTGCTAGTAAAGTAAAGGCCGCATACCTGCTTCAGCCATATCTGTGAGACTGAGGACAGGCTGGAGATTCCGGTTTCCACATAGACCCGGTCCCCTCTGTGATGTTAGCGGTTTACCGCTAATCAAGTGATCAAACAGACCCAGGCTTGTTAGGACTCCAACTGAGGTGGGAGAATTTGATCAAGCCCACAAAGCAATAGCACAAGTTAAAGGGGGAAATAATACTTTTTCACAACAGGAAAAAAAAAATAATAAAAAATAATATTAATAAAAAAACAGGAAAACAAATAAATTAAAAAAGGGGGTAAAAAAAGTAAATAAATAAATAGGAAAAAAAACAAATAAAAAAAAGAAAAAAAGAAAAACAGAGAAGTACCCAAAGGACTCAGGAGTTGGAGGAGGAACTGTGAAACCATAATTATAAACTACATTCAGCTCCCAAACAGCACTACTGTTATATTTTGAAGCCTCTGGGTATCTCCTTGCCAAAGCTCAATACCCCATCATTATACATAGGAATTGGTCCTGAGATCACTTTCATTCCTACACCATAGATGGTACCAAATATTGATACCCTTTGAAAGCCATATAATAAAAGACCCTGACTCACTCAATCATCTATCTGTATTTTTAAAGTATTCTCTACAACAGGTTTGGCTTAAACCACTGAATACCTCCAGAATTGCTGTTTTATCTGTTTTCATTTCTAAACTGTCCACCATTACAACCAGAGGATTGACTGTACTCCCTGCTATTCCTGACCCTTGCTTACTGTGGGGGGTATTTCTGAGTAATGCCCTGCAAAAAGCAAAATAAAGCTAACACTGAAACGCCAGTGCGCACTTTGAATAAGTACCTGAAGCAAGTGGAACAATCTAATACACCCCCGCCTGACACAATGGATGCTAGGCAACCAGATAAAAGAGATCTACCACAGCACACAGAGGCACAGGCGCTACACCACATTACAAAAGAGGACCTGCGTCACCTTTCCTCAAAAGAAGACATCAAAAATGCAGTGCAGGAGATGCGCACCCTCTTCGATGATCTCAGAAAGGACATTAATACATTAGATACCAGGGTCACACAGGTAGAAACCGCTCAGGCAGCCACTTTGGCCTCCACTCAGCTAATGGACACTGAAATTAAAAATCACACGGAAGTCATACAGCAACTTTCCGACAAGCTTGAAGACCTAGACAACCGGGGCCGCAGGAACAATCTGCGCATCAGGGGGGTCTCAGAGTCCGTACACCCTCCTGCTATAGAAGGCTATTTACAGAGTCTGTTCCGTACATTGAAAGGGACCCCATCCTCCCCAGAAATAATGTTGGAACGAGCACATAGGGCGCTCAGAGCAAAACCACCACCCAAGGCGCCTCCCAGAGACATAATTGTCCGCTTCTTGAATTACAAAGACAAAGAGGAAATTCTTCGGCATGCCCGTAACAAACACCCGGTACAACATGCGGGTGAGGAGCTCCAGATATTCTTGGACTTATCCCCAACCACCTTACAGAAAAGGAGGGACATGAGCCATATTACAGCTAAGTTAAGAGCGTACAAGATACCCTACCGTTGGGGATTCCCAGTTTCAATAGTGGCCACTCATAATAATAAAACAGCAATACACAGAGCGGGAGAAGATGTTCAGTCATTCTATGATAGTCTTGCAATAGGGGACTTGCGACAAGGTCCTGATGAGTTCCCTGGGACATCCAACCCACCTCCCTGATATGAGGGGCTCTGTTATACAGCTTATTAAAAGGAACTTTTTAGGTTACCTTTTCTACTGTTATTAACAAAAAATAACTCAGTTTGTTTCACTAATGTTATCCAGTTGAACTTCTCGCTGAGTTTTAGCAGCAAGAATTTAAATGTGGGACACTTAGTATGTTTTCCTCTGTATTTGTGTTGAAAGTGCTACTTTTCTGCTTATTGGTTATGAAACAACACTTACTGGACAATACTGCGTCCCTTATGTTTCTTACATTTAAATGTAGTCCCTCTAACCTCACACCTACCACCTCCCTCCCCCGTGAGCAGCACTAACTTATCCTACCCTTTCCCTTCCCGACCCAACCCCAATTACATTATGCCGACTTCAAACCAACTCTTGGAGATGTGGCCGGAATGCCACCAAGAGTATTAGTATAATTTTATTGTTATTTCTGCCTGGGGGTTACTACCCCAATTTATTTTGATTGTTATTTGTGATTGGAAGGTTATTGATTGTTTATAAATAATCTTAGCATACCTTCTGTATTTGCTTGCTTATTTCAGGACACTTACTTCACTCACTTTCTCTCTACTCACTAAAATCTCTATATTCTTCTCCGTTCCTTCCTTCCCCTTAAAGCTCCTTTCCTCCCCCTTTTTTTTTTTTTTTTTTTACAGAATGAACAACCAACGTAGTAAATTTGGATCTCATGACCTCACTTTCACTACTATTAACGCCAAAGGATTGAATGATCCAGGTAAGCGGTCTATAGCTTTTAAAGCTCTTAAAAACTTAAGCAGCCATATACTTTTTTTCCAAGAGACACATTTCCGCAGGGGCAGGGAGCCTAGATGGTTTAATTCACAATACCCCATGGCGTTTTTTGCTTCAGGCCTCTCCAAAAAGGGGGGGGTGGGGATCTTGATACACCATTCAGTCCCCCTAAAAATCTCACATGTAGAAAAAGACCCAGATGGTAGATATCTGTTACTAACAGGACTATTGTATGAACATCCAATCACTTTGGCCACCCTTTATAGTCCAAATACAGATCAACACCTATTCATGCACAAAATCTCAAAGCTCCTTTTGGACTTTGCGAAGGGAACAGTGTTCCTCTCGGGTGACTTTAACATAGCCATGGATGCCTTGATAGATACGTCCAATGGTTCAGACAGTACTCCTACCAAAATAATTAAATCAGTTAAGACAACAATTTCAAATCTTGTTCTACATGATGTTTGGAGGTCACTTCACCCAGCGACTAAGGACTACACATATTACTCCCCCCCACACAACAAATATTCCAGAATAGACTTTTTCTTCACAGACTCAACTGGACTTGACATGATTACATCTAGCACTATTGGACCAATCACTTGGTCAGATCATGCCCCAGTTACATGTGAGATCCAGTGGCCTGACTTCCCGCCCACAACCTATATTTGGAGACTTGACGACACTCTTTTAGACAACCCTACCATAAGCATGGAAATCCAAAATTCCTTGAACGATTACCTACAGCTTAACGACCCCTCAGAGACTTCAATAATAAACTTCTGGGAGACCCATAAATGTGTCATTCAAGGAGAATTCCTCAAGCATAAAGCTCAACTTAATAAACAGTACAGACTAAAATACACCCAACTACTAAACAATATAACTCAAATGGAAAAAGCACACAAAAACGCCCCACAGAACACGGAGACCAAGAATAAGTTAGAAAGCGCTAGGAGGGAACTTCAGACCCACTTAAGAGAATCCTTTCAACGTAAATCTCTGGCAATAAAACAGCAGTATTATGAGGGTGGGAATAGACCTGGGAAACTATTAGCTAGAGCGACCCGAAGAAAACAACTTAAAACATACATACATAGTATTCAAAACCCTGACGGTACTATACTGAAAAGTAGCAAACAAATTGCAAATGCCTTCCATGCATACTATAAGGCGCTATACAATATAACACATAAGTCTAGTTCAGGAGAAAGCAATGACGCAGTTGAGGCCAAGACCCAGCTTATTGACCAATATTTAGAAACACTAGACTTACCACAATTAGAATTAGACCAAAAAAGCAGCCTTGACGAACCTATCTCTGCAGAGGAGCTATCTAAGGCTCTTAAAGACTTCCCTAGTGGGAAATGCCCAGGCCCTGACGGCTACTCACTCAAATATTATACATTTTATAATAAAACTTTATGCCCGCTGATGCTTCAACTGTTTAATAGCTTGATAGAAAGCCCCTCCATGGCCCACACAATGCTTGAAGCGCATATCTCAATTATCCCTAAACCGGGAAAGCCTCCCACATCACCTGCGAACTTCAGGCCCATATCCTTGTTAAACATGGATATCAAAATCTTGGCAAAGATCCTGGCTAACCGCCTCAACAAGTATCTCCCCTATCTCGTCTCCACTGACCAGGTGGGTTTTGTACCCGGTAGAGAGGCGAGAGATAATACCAATAAAGTTTTTCAGATCCTTAATTTTGCCCAAACTAAAAGAGTGCCAATGGCCCTCTTTGCGACCGACGCAGAGAAGGCCTTCGACCGTGTCGATTGGCTTTTCCTGCGTTGAGTCATGAATGCAATGAACTTCGGCCAAGCCTTTATCAATATGACATTTGCATTGTACTCGGCCCCAAACGCACGCGTGAGATTAAACGGTATTCTGTCAGACAAATTTGACATTTCCAACGGTACCCGACAGGGGTGCCCCCTATCACCTCTGTTGTTCGCTCTTTCAATAGAGGCGCTGGCTCAAAGGGTTAGAACTAACCCTAACATCAAAGGGATACAAATTGGAAATGAGGAGCACAAACAGGCTCTATATGCTGACGATGTCCTCTATACCCTTACGAGTATTGACACTTCGGTCCCTGAGCTCTTGAAAGAGATTAAAGAATATGGCGAACTGTCTAATTTCCACTTAAATCTAGCTAAGTCAGAGCTTCTCAATATAAATGCCCCCATAGAACACATTTAACTCTTGGCAAGGGAGTATAAGATGACTATAGCCGCTACTAAACTGAAATACCTAGGTATATATCTATCTGCTAGCCCCTCGGACATTTTTAAAAATAATTATTTGACCTTACGTAAGGAGATTATCAATGATTTGTCCTCTTGGAGTAACAAGT
Organism: Bombina bombina; assembly: GCF_027579735.1. NCBI lineage: Eukaryota > Metazoa > Chordata > Amphibia > Anura > Bombinatoridae > Bombina > Bombina bombina. The sequence continues at coordinate 571,272,819 of NC_069501.1, forward strand.
CGCTCTCATGGTTGGGGAAGATGGGCCTTATTAAAATGAATATTTTACCACGTATATTATACGTAATGCAAACAGTCCCTATTCACTTACCTAATGACTTCCTTCCCCACCTACAGAGCACCATAGAACAATTTATCTGGAAAGGCACACGACCAAGAATACCTAGAAAGACGCTATATCTCCCCAGAGACAGGGGAGGACTGGGTTTCCCAGACCTAGCTTTGTATAGAATGGCTGTTTTCCTACAGAGGCTGATTGAATGGTCACACAACACAAAATGGGTCAGAATAGACGGGCAGATCCTTCAGCTTAATAATGTTACAAACAAACGCCCCAAGCTGATCCAAAATTATCACATAACACATGAGACACTGGTGACATGGGATAGACTGATAGCTACGAGTACACACATATCAACTCCTTTTTCTCCAGTGTTCCCTATATTAGAAAACCCTGAGATACCTTACTACGAATTTGGCAGACGTACGCTCTCTCCTTACAGTCTAAGAGCAGGTACTTTACATTTTGTGCAAGAAGGGGGCAGACTACATTCACAGCAAAAATTACAGGAACAATGTGGGCCGGTCTTTTCCTCATGGTTAAGATACTTTCAGCTCTCGCACTTCTTGCTGTCCCACAAACAAAGACACAAATTTCTTAGAAGCTTAACGCCATTTGAATCTTTATGTACCGCAACCTCTCCTCCTAAAAGACTGATTTCCAAGGTATACAAACTCCTACTCCTACCTCCAGACATACAGTTACCATCATACACTAAAGCATGGAACAGAGATCTTGGCAATACAATAGAGGAGGACGATTGGCTCAAGTCCTTTGGACTGATCAAACATTCATCGGTTTCGGCTAAAGTACAGGAGATACATCTCAAGCTAATGACCAGGTGGTACTACACTCCTGTTAAACTTCATCAGTACTACCCTGCGGCTAGCGCCATGTGCTGGAGGGGATGTGGGGACCTGGGTTCATTAGAACACATTTGGTGGTCCTGCCCCAAATTGACTAATTTCTGGACGGCAGTTTTGGGGGAAATATCAGACAAATTGAATACAACTATACCCTACACTCCCGAAACCTTGCTATTCCTACACCTTCCCTGCATCAAACCAACACACAATCGTGCCCTCCTCCTACTAATGCTCACAGGAGCGAAGAAACTCATCCCTGGGTTGTGGAAATCTAGGGAGGTACCTACGTTGACAGACTGGCGCTCTTCCGTTGATGAGCTCCTAATTATGGAGAAATTGCATTACTATAAGTGCAACCAAATGGTCGCATACGAACTAATACTGGCCGTCTGGTCCCCTGCCCCTGTGTGAGGTCCACGGGCATTAACACTCACTTTTGAAAATTTTCCAAATGCCCGATGGCCTTCATGGTCTTTACCCCCCTTCCACCCCCCTTTTTTTTTTTTTTTTCCCCTTCTTTTATCTAAATTCTCACTTTCTTCCTGTATCTTTGGGTGTCCTGGATGACTTTAAGCACAAAATACGTATTTTTATCTGCCTATAATGATTTGAACATCTAATGTTATAATTTGTTAAAATATCAAGCTTCTCTTCACTTTGACAAGTTACTGTAATGGGGTTATGCGCAGCGCGCACCCAGATTTGTTATTATTGTAATTCTCTATGAAGTACAGTGACTCTGTTTATTTTTGTTTTAAAACTCTAATAAAGCTTGTTTAAAAAAAAAAAAAAAAAAGATCTCAAAGGCGCATACAATCTTTTTAGAATTCGAGAGGGTGACGAGTAGAAAATAATTTTTCGGACACGTTATGGACTTCTTGAATATAGGGTAATACCCTTTGGTTTATGTAATGCCCCTGCCACATTCCAGTATTTCATCAACAACATCTTTAGAGATTTGATGGATACTTGCGTAATTATTTAACTAGATGACATTGTGATATATTCTAAAGATATATAAGAACATATAAAACATGTTCATTGGGTTCTAACCAGGCTGAGAGACCACAAACTTTTTGCTAAACTTGAAAAATGTAAATTCCATGTTAACCGCATTAAATTCCTTGGATACATAATGTCCTACAAAGGAGTAGAAATGGACCCTGATAAGATCTCAGCAATCCTTAACTGGCCCCGACCTAATACAGTAAAAGCTCTACAAAGATTCTTGGGATTCTCAAATTTTTATAAGAAATGTATCCTCAACCTTTTTTCGATTGTTAAACCGTTAACAAACTTGACAAAAAAACCCCAAAGGTTTATTTGTAATTTAGATGCACAATTTGATTTTGATGAACTCAAATCTAAATTTTCTACAGCTCCTATATTACATTTACCAAACCCACAACACCAATACATACTTGACGTTGATGCATCAAATACTGGTATAAGAGCTATACTTTCACAAAGATCTAACCAGTCTTCTTCATTACATCCCATAGCATTTTACTCAAGATAGAACCCTTCAACCAGCAGAAACCAACTATTCAGTTTGAGACTAAGAGCTTTTGGCTATAAAATGTGCTTTAGAATCCTGGTGTCATTTGCTCGAAGGAGCTTTACAACCATTCGTGATATTCACTGACCATAAAAACCTAGAATATTTAAAGAAAAATACTACACTATCTTCCAGACAGGTACGCTGGGGTTTATTTTTTGACAGATTCAATTTCCTCATAACTTACAGACCAGGAACAAAAAACATGAAGGTTGATGCCCTATCTCATGTCTCTGAAGTTATATCTAACTCTAATCCTCCAACAACAGTTATACCAGCTTCAAAGTTTCTCACCACTTTAATTACATTGGAGATGGATATACTAAAATCTCTTGACTCTCATACTGAAATTCCTATAAAAAGTCTTAACAAAAACTCTAATGGTTTATACTATCATGTAGACTATTTGTATATACCTTCAGAACTATGTCATTCCGTAATGACAAATTTTCATGATTCTCTTTTAGCAGGTCATCCAGGAATTAAGAAAACAATTGGACTGATCCATAGATCTTTCTGGTGGCCTCATATGGATGATCACATTGAAGAATATGTAAAGACATGTCATATCTGTGCCAGGAACAAATCTGAGTGTAAAAAAAAACCGTTTGGTTTACTTACACCACTTCCAATACCAGAAACCCCTTAAGCAGTAATCTCTATGGAACTTCATTGTTTAACTGCCTCCCTCTCAACAACGCAATACCATCATGGTTGCAATAGACCACCTAACTAGACTGGCACACTTTATTCCCCTAAGACACCTACCAAGTGCTTTATAAACAGCAAAAGCTTTCTTCTCACAAATTCTAAAACTTCATGGTGTACCAAAAACCATCATCACTGATAGGGGAAGCCAGTTTACTTCAAAGTTTTGGAAGGCTCTCTGCAAATTATTACAAATTGATTCTAGATTGTCCACATTATATCATCCACAGACTAATGGACTTACAGAAAGGACAAATCAGATTTTAGGGCAATATTTGAGATGTTACATTTCACACCTCCAAGACAATTGGCTTTTTCTGTTACACATGCTGAATTTTCTTATAATAATTCCTTGAATAGTTAGACTAAAATGACTAATTTTTTTGCCCAATATGGTTATCATCCAAATACCATTTCCATAACAACACACTCTGATACTTCTCCTGCAGCAAAATACTTCGCTTCTAAAATCAAGAGTTCTCTTGATGTTTTAAAATTACATCTCTCTGAGGCTATGGGGCCAATTTATCAAATGTCTGTCAGACCTGATCCAACAGTGCGGATCAGGTCCGACAGACATCGCTGAATGCGGAGAGCAATACGCCCCCCCTGTATTCTCGCGGACAATCAGCCGCCAGCAGGGGGTGTCAATCAACCCGATCGTACTTGATCGGGTTGAATTCCGGCTATGTCTGTCAGCCTACTCAGAGCAGGCGGACAGCGTTATGGAGCAGCGGTCTTTAGACCGCTGCTTCATAACTGCTGTTTTTGGCAAGCTTGCAGGCTCGCCAGAAACACGGGGCCTCAAGCTCCATTCGGATTTTTTTATTCAATTTTTTTATTCAGTTACTGGAAATTATTCTATATTGTAATTACTTCCTGTTGGAAGATGATTATTATCTACAGACTCAGGGGACTGCCATGGGATCCAACGTCGCCCCCAATTATGCCAATATTTTCATGAATGTTTATGAAAAGACATTTGTTTTTTCTCATGATTTGTTTATTCGATATGGCGCCTGCTGGTGGCACTATATCGACGATGTGTTTGGCATTTGGCTGGGCGACGTTGGATCACTGGTTGCTTTTGTTAATGACCTAAATGTGACTACCAATAACATCAGATTTAAATTGGAGTGGAGTGAAGAAAGTATTACATTTTTGGATGCAAGAATTATTAAATCTATGTCTGGTTTACAGGTAGATCTTTATAGGAAAAAAACAGACCGTAATAGCCTTATGCATTACAATAGTGTCCACCCCCCATCTCTGTTTAAAGCCCTTCCCAGGAGTCGGTTCCTGAGGGTACGTAAAATAGTTTCTGATGAAGTGGTTTCTAAGTGCAGATTGGATGAAATGAGCATTAGATTTATGGAAAGGGGTTATCCTATATCCATTATTGATAAAGAAAAGCAATCTGTTTTATCTATCCCGAGAGAGTCTTTGTTACGCCCAAAAATTGGGACATTGAAAGGGAATATTAAAGATAAAAAGAATGATGGTAGAATGTTTTTTGTATCCGAATATAATGCCCAAAGTCAAATCATCCAAAAAATAATTAGGAAACATTGGGACATGTTGGGTAAATGTAATCCTGAGGTAGTAGAGTTTAAACACACCCCTTTGCCGGCTTATAAGAGAAGCCCAAATTTGCAACAACATTTGGTAAGAGCTGATATTGGTAGTAAAAAGTTAAAGAACAGTCAAAGCTATATTACTAACAAAAATAATGGTTGTTTTCCATGTTTAAACTGCTCTTGTTGTGGCAATCTTATAAAAGGTTCAGTATTTTATCATCCAACCACTGGCCATAAGTATAATATTAAGGGATACCACACATGTCACTCGAGTTTTGTAGTTTATTTAATTAAATGTCCTTGTGGGCGGAGCTACGTGGGTGAGACCACCCGTAGCATCCGTGACAGAGTTATTGAACACAAGAGTAACATACGTACAAAGAAAGTCACTGCTCCTGTCGCCCATCATTTTCTTAAGATGAGTCATGCTATAAACCAACTTAGGTTTCAGATTATTGAATGGGTTCAGAAGCCACGTCGTGGTGGTGACAGAGAATATTTGTTGAAACAACGTGAGGCATTCTGGATCTATAAGCTTGGTACATTAGAACCCTCTGGGCTCAATAGAGAGTTAGATTTATCTGTGCTTTTGTGATAACATCATTTTATAAAATCTTTTTGGAAAATCCTTTTATAAAATATTTTATATAAATTAACCATTCACATTTATAATGGTAAATATTACTTGTTAGGTGGTTAAATTTATATTAGGATGTTGTAATTTGTGTAGCAATATATACATTTCTGTTGGCCTTCAATATGTGTAGGAATTGTATTATTAGTATTTTGAATTTTTTGTAGGAAATGTATCATTATACTCTATTTTATTTCTGGTAATTTTGTATATATAAAGTAAATGCTGTTTTAGGATAAATTTTGTATATTGATCCATCACAGTGATTGTTTGTTATCTGGATACTATAGAGTTAATTTTTGTGTATACTCACTAGTGCCCTCTAGTGGGGGCTGTGTATAAATTCTCACTATGTTTAGTGTAAAATCAGCTTGACAAAGGGACACACTCCCAAAATGTTGCTCTGCTGTTTTTCCTTGTGTGTTTAAAATAAAAATCTGTTGTGCTGCCACACTCTTGGATTTTTTTAGCATTTATCATTGCACCAGCAGTTTTTGTGAACTGCTGGTGCAATGCTGCCCCCTGCAGATTCGCGGCCAATTGTCCGCTAGCAGGGGGTGTCAATCAACCCGATTGTATTCGATCGGGTTGATTTCTGTCCGCTACCTCAGAGCAAGCGGACAAGTTATGGAGCAGTGGTCTTTGCTTCGAAACAAGGGGTATCAAACTCTATACAGAGCTTGATAAATTGACCCCTAGGCCTTTAACCTATCTGAGCACTTTCTTAATGTCCTCCTTTGAATAAAGGCATTTGAGGTCGTCTTTGGTAATACTGGAGGCAGTAGAGTAGCGAGAGTTAGAGGCCTGGGCCATTCCCTGTTTTTATTGGTAATTTTGACTAATCTCAGTAGAAGATTCTTGAGATTTGAAATATTGAGTTGCAGTTGTGTGTTGCGTTTCCATTTTTTTAGCTCTCTTGCATGGCATTTCTAGCTTATAGACATTCATATCACAGGTCTAAAGAAGAGGAAACTTTAATAACAATAGTATTATTGTACTATCCTTTCACCTCACTAGATGTCCCCTCAACCCCATCCCCTCACAACTACTACCCTCCCTCTCTTCTACCCTTACCCCTATACTCACACACATCTTCAATCTCTCCCTCAGCACTGCTATAATTCCCACATGTCAGGGTTTTTTCCCTGCTTTGTTTTCCATGTGCTGCTGGCAGCCATTTTACTCACCTCTCTTGCTGACTCTGGTGCATTCTGTGTGATCCTGCTCATTTCCTGCACTTCCTTTTATGGCCAGACTGGTGTACATCATCAGTGTAAGACAGGATGCAGTCTCAGAATTGTGATGTCATCACTTATTATTTAAAGGGCCTCTGTTCAGTATGCTTTGTCCTTGCGTTGTCTCAGGCCTCTTTGTGAGAGCTCCTGTGTATTACCTGGCTGTCTGATGTCCCTTCAGGTTCCTGATCCCTGGCTTGTTCCTGACTCTGCTGATCTCCTTGTTCCTGATTCCGGCTCGTCTGACTACTCACTTTGGCTCCTGACTCGGCTTGTCTGACTGTTCGCTTTGGCTCCTGACACGGCTCGTCTGACTACCAGCTCTGGTTTTGATTCCTGGCTTGTTATTTGTCTTGTGGACTTTTTATTATTGTTTGCTATTAATAAAGGTGTGATTATTTTTGCATTTCTCATCTCAGTCTGATTCCTGGCACCCTGACATTACGCAATGGCCATGAATCCTGATGGTGCTAATAATCCACCTTTACCTGCCATAATTTCCAGGATGGATGAACAGGATCACCGCTTGGATCAATTTGCACTAGCCCTACAAACCCTGCTGACTCGCACTGCACATTTGGACCAAAGTGTTCCACAAGTTATGTAGAAATATGGTGTAGTGGCCAAGCGCTAAGACAATCCCTAAGCTGAGTACAAATAGAGGGCCTAACCAACCCCCAAAGGAATGAACTAGCAATAAAATAATATGTACAGCGCCAATAAAGGCTAAGGGATAAATATAAACACTAAAAAATGAAGTGTAGGACTGCCAGGGCTAAAAATGATAATTTAATACAGAATGATAGATAAAAACAATGGTATAGGTAAAAAATGGCCAGTGATATAATGTCAAATCCCTATAATAAAAAACTCAAAATTGCAATAAATAACAATTAAGGTCATGGATCCATGGGTTATGTGATGAAAAAATATAATAATATAAACTCCACGTGTGGGTATAAGTAAACAAATGTGCGAAGTGTTTTTACAGCATGGGTGAGCAGTTAACATGCAAGTGTAATAATGAAAATATGAACAGTGTATACATATACAAGATGAAAAAACAATCCAAAAAATAATAATAATAATCCAAAAATGGCTGAACAGTCCTGCTAATAGCACTGCAGTGCAAAAAATATCTCAAGTAAGTGAATACAAATGAGTGAAAAAATGTGAAAAATTAGATGAGGTGACACAGTGATGTGAAAAAATGAAAATATGAAAAAATAGGTCAGGAATCCGGTGAAAAACGAAAAATCTAAATTGGTGCTCAACAAATGTTAATAAAGATCAAAAATTGTGTTGTAATCCAAATGAATAACAGTAAAATGGAAATAAAATCACATGACCTATTTTTTCATATTTTCATTTTTTCACATCACTGTGTCACCTCATCTCATTTTTCACATTTTTTCACTCATTTGTATTCACTTACTTGAGATATTTTTTGCACTGCAGTGCTATTAGCAGGACTGTTCAGCCATTTTTGGATTATTATTATTATTTTTTGGATTGTTTTTTCATCTTGTATATGTATACACTGTTCATATTTTCATTATTACACTTGTGTGTTAACTGCTCACCCATGCTGTAAAAACACTTCGCACATTTGTTTACTTATACCCACACGTGGAGTTTATATTATTATATTTTTTCATCACATAACCCATGGATCCATGACCTTAATTGTTATTTATTGCAATTTTGAGTTTTTTATTATAGGGATTTGACATTATATCACTGGCCATTTTTTACCTATACCATTGTTTTTATCTATCATTCTGTATTAAATTATCATTTTTAGCCCTGGCAGTCCTACACTTCATTTTTTAGTGTTTATATTTATCCCTTAGCCTTTATTGGCGCTGTACATATTATTTTATTGCCTGTTCCACAAGTTATGGCTGCTCTTGTTTCTGCTGCTGCATCTAGTCCTACCAGGAGCATGTCCGGTTCTGCATCTCTACCTCAGCGATATGAAGGCGATCCTAATCAGTTCAGAGGGTTTGTGAACCAGGTGGGCATTTACTTTCTCATCTCATTACTCTCTGACACAGCTCTTGCCTGGGCTAATCCCTTGTGGGAGACTAATAAACCTGTGATTTCAAATTACCCTGAATTTGTGGCCTCCTTTCGAAGGGTATTTGATGTTCCAGCTTGCTCCTCCTCTGCTGCTAACCAACTCATGTCCATTCAGCAAGGTACAACATCTGTTGCTCAGTATGCCATTGAGTTCTGTATGCTTGCCGCAGAGGTAGGTTTGAACAATGAAGCCCTTGTTGCCGCCTTCTTTCATGGGCTCTCTGATGCGATTAAAGACGAAGTTGCTGCCAGAGATCTACCAGAAGATCTCGAGGCATTGGTGTCTTTTTTTATCCTAATTGACATCAGACTAAATGAGAGGCCCTCTTTCAAGGAGCGCTTGTGGAAGCCTCCAGTTACGTTGTCTCCTACGTGTTCATTCCCACCCATGCCTCCCTCTCTTCCCATGCCTCCTGGTCCCGAGTCACCAGGTACTGCTGAGCCAATGCAGTTGGGATTCATGTGTCTCTCCGTGGCAGAGAGGGCCTTTAGGAGGAGGGAGGTGCTCTGTCTCTATTGTGGGTTACAGGGCTACCTTTTGAAGTCTTGTCCTACATGTCCGGGAAACGCTCACACCTAAGGTCCTGTTGGGGGCAGACCTTGGGTGGTTTATCCTCGTCCCTGGAACTGCTAAAGGAGAAACCTTTGGTCATGGTTGTCCTTTCCTGGGTGGACTCCTCCATAGTCACCCAGGCTCTTGTTGACTCCGGTGCTGCGGGCTATTTCATTGACAGTGCTTTTGTATCAAAGCACTCCATTCTTGTTTTGCCTCGGTCCGTTCCACTTGCTATTGAGGCAATTGATGGCAGGCCCCTTCAGCCCGCACTCTTTACTCATGAAACTGCTCCGTTATCCATGGCTGTTGGGGCACTCCATTTTGATACCCGCCAGTTCCAGGTGATAAACTTTCCGCATTTCTCGGTTGTTCTGGGTTACCCCTGGCTTCAAAAGCACAATCCCAGTCTCGATTGGCGCAGGTCCGAAATTTTGTTGTGGTCTCCGCAATGTATTTCCACTTGTCTTCGGAAACCAGTTAAAGTCTTGTGCACTTCTTCAGTATCTCAATTGCCAGAGGAGTACCGAGAGTTCCTAGACGTTTTTGACAAGGTGCGTGCCAGTACGTTGCCTCCTCACCGGTCTTACGATTGTGCCATAGACCTGCAACCCGGAGCCATTCCTCCTCGGGCCGGAAGTACCCTCTGTCTGTTGCAGAGAATTGTGCTATGGAGGAGTATGTTGCCAATGCTCTGTCATGGGGGATCATCCGCAAATCCTGCTCTCCTGCAGGGGCTGGCTTCTTCTTTGTGAAGAAAAAGGGTGGTGAGTTAAGACCATGCATCGATTATAGGGGTCTAAATTGTCTTACCATTAAGAATGCTTACCCTATTCCGCTCATTACGGAACTCTTTGACCACCTCAAGGGAGCTACAGTCTTTACTAAACTTGATTTGAGAGGTGCGTACAATCTCGTTAGGATCAAGGAGGGCCACGAATGGAAAACAGCATTTAACACCAGGAGCGGGCATTATGAGTATCTTGGCCTATGTAATGCTCCTGCTGTTTTCCAGGAATTTATTAATGATGTCCTACGAGATATGTTGCAACGGTGTGTTGTGGGTACTCAAGTAACCTTCCTAGGTTATGTTATCTCCATTGCAGGGTTATCCATGGATCCTTCCTGACAAGTTATCTGCAGTTCTGCAGTGGCCTCGCCCAGTTGGTCTTCGGTCTATTCAACGTTTTTTGGGGTTCACCAATTACTATAGAAAGTTTATTAAAAACTTTTCTTCCTTGGTCAATCCTATCACAGACATGACTCATAAAGAGAATGATCCACTCCAATGGTCACCAACTGCCATTAAGGCCTTTGATAGTCTTAAGACTGCCTTTGCTGTTGCTCCAGTTCTAGCTCATCCTAACCCTGTCCTGCCTTTCCTTCTTGAGGTCGATGCATCTGAGACTGGAGTAGGTGCCCTCTTGTCTCAATGTCCTACGCCTGATGGTTGCTTGCACCCGTGTGGTTTCTTCTCTAAGAAATTGTCTCCAGAGGAGTGCAATTAGGAAATTAGCGACAGGGAATTACTGTCCATAATTTTGGCACTCAAGGAATGGAGGCATCTTCTCAAGGGTACTAGCGTGCCAGTGCTCATTCTTACTGATCACAAGAATTTAACTTATCTATCTGAAGCAAAACTTTTGTTGCCCCGACAGGCCAGATGGACGCTATTTTTGTCTTGGTTTAATTATGTGGTCTCCTACCTGCCTGGTAGTAAGAATGTTAGGGCTGATGCTCTCTCTCTACAATTTTCGCTTCTGTCCAAGGAGGAGTCTGTACCTACTCCAGTTATACCTCCTGACCATATTTTTGCTACCATAAGTACTAATTTGACTTCTCCCTTGGGGGAGGAGATCCTGGCTGCACAAACTAATGCACCTCCTGAGAAACCTAGTGGTAAGTGTTTTGTTCCTGAGAATCTTCGTACTAAACTTTTGCACACTTACCACTATCCTAAAGCTGCAGGTCACCTAGGCAAGAAACAAATGATTTGGTCTGTCACTCGACAATTCTGGTGGCCAGGACTTCGTTCTGATGTTGCTGCGTATGTTGCCTCCTGCTCAGTTTGTGCACAGAATAAGACTCCTCAACGTCTTCCTGTGGGTTTTCTTCAACCTATTGCTAATGGTGAGCATCCTTGGACACATATTTCCATGGACTTCATTGTCGAGCTCCCTGTTTCCAATGGTAATACTGTTATCCTTATGGTGGTTGACCGTTTTTCTAAAATGTCACATTGCATTCCCTTGAAGAAGTGGCCTACCGCTAAGGAGCTTGCTTCAATTTTTGCCCGGGAGGTCTTCCGTTTACATGGGTTACCCAAGGAGATAGTGTTGGACTGTGGTAGCCAGTTTGTCTCCAGATTTTGGCGTTCCTTTTGTGCTCAAATGGGGATCCAGCTTTCCTTCTCCTCGGCATATCACCTTCAATCCAATGGGGCTGCAGAACGGTCTAATCAAGCTCTGGAACAGTTCCTCCATTGCTATGTCTCAGACCACCATAATAATTGGTCTGAACTATTACCTTGGGCAGAGTTTGCTCGTTATAGTGCTATTAATGCTTCCTCATCCCCGTTCATTGCGAATTATGGGTTTCAACCATCCTTGTTGCCCGATTCATTAATCTCTCAGGGTATTCCGGCTTTGGAGGAGCATCTCTGGCAACTCCGTTCCACGTGGGTGCATATTCAGGATTGCCTTCATCGTTCTATGCAGCGCCAAAAGTTCCAGGCTGATCGTAGGAGTCTGCCCGCACCTTGCTACTAGGTTTTTGAGAGAATTTGCTGTCCTCCCGCAACTTGAACCTTCATGTGCCTTCCAATAAACTGGCTGCCCGTTATGTTGGTCCTTTTCGAATACTTCAACGGGTCAATTCTGTGACCTACGCTCTTGACCTTCCTCCTGCAATGCACATCTCCATTGTTTTTCATGTCTCCATCTTGAAACCATTGGCTTGTAATCAGTTTACCACTGTGTTGCCTCATCCCCGTCCTATCTTTGTTGACAACCATGAGGAGTATGAGGTCAGCAGCATTATTGACTCTCATGTGTCCAGGGGCCATGTACAGTATTTGGTTCACTGGAGGGGCTACGGTCCAGAGGAGCGTTTATGGGTTCCCTCCTCTGATGTTTATGCTCCCGCCCTCCTCCGTGCCTTCCATGCCTGTTTCCCCAATAAGACTTTTGTCCTCCCACGGGGGAGAGGTTGTTGAGGGGAGGGTACTGTCAGGGTTTTTTCCCTGCTTTGTTTGCCATGTGCTGCTGGCGTCCATTTTACTCACCTCTCTTGCTGACTCTGGTGCATACTGTGTGATGCTGATCATTTCCTGCACTTCCTTTTATGGCCAGACTGGTGTACATCATGAGTGTGAGACAGGATGCAGTCTCAGAATTGTGATGTCATCACTTATTATTTAAAGTGCCTCTGTTCAGTATGCTTTGCCCTTGTGTTGTCTCAGACCTGTTTGTGAGAGTTCCTGTGTATTACCTGGCTGTCTGACGTCCCTCCTGGTTCCTGATCCCTGGCTTGTTCCTGACTATGCTGTTCTCCTTGTTCCTGATTCCGGCTCGTCTGACTACTTGCTTTGACTCCTGACTCGGCTCGTCTGACTATTCATTTTGGCTCCTGACTCAGCTCGTCTGACTACCAGCTCAGGTTTTGATTCCTGGCTTGTTATCTGTCTTGTGGACTTTTTATTATTTTTTGCTATTAATAAAGGTGTGATTATTTTTGCACTTCTCATCTCAGTCTGATTCCTGGCACCCTGACACCACATCTCTTAAACATGCATTAGTCACACCTATCCTCAAAAAACCTTCTCTCGATCCAACCTCCCCATCCAACTACCACTCTATTTCCCTACTACCTCTTGCCTCAAAGCTTCTTGAAAAGCTAGTATATTCACGTCTATCCCAGTTCCTTACATTAAACTCCCTCCTTGACCCACTGAAATCTGGATTTCGCCCCCTTCACTCAACAGAGACAGCTATTGTTAAGGTTACCAACAACCTACTTACAACAAAATCAAAAGGCCACTTCTCTCTACTTATCCTCCTTGATCTGTCTGCAGCCTTTGATACTGTCGACCACCCTCTTTTGCTCCATACCCTCCAATTTTTCTGCATCTGTGACACAGCTCTCTCTTGGTTCTCTTCCTATCTGTCTAACCGTACCTTTAGTGTAGCCTACTCTGAGGTATCCTCTGCCCCGTTACCTCTTTCTGTTGGGGTACCACATAGCTCTGTTCTTGGTTCCCTTCTCTTCTCAATCTACATGTTCTCACTCGGTTCATTAATAAATTCCCATGGGTTTCATTATCATTTGTATGCCAACGATACCCAAATCTACCTCTCTGCACCAGAATTATCTCCTTCCTTGCTAACCCATGTCACTAACTGTCTCTCTCATATGTCATCTTGAATGTCCTCTCACTACCTCAAGCTAAATCTCTCCAAAACTGAGCTCCTTATTTTCCCCCCTTCTTCCAAAATCTCCACCCCATGTCTCTATAACTGTTGACAACTCCATCTTTACCCTAACCTCACATGCCTGATGTCTTGGGGTCACACTTGACTCAGATCTTTCTTTCACTCCTCACATTCAGTCCTTGGCTAAAGCCTGCCGCTAAAATTAGACATTTACTTATACAAGACACAACAAAGATTTTAATCCACTCTCTCATCCTTTCCCACCTCGACTACTGCAACTCTATCCTCTCTGGTCTCCCTAGCTGCCACCTTGCTCCTTTACAATCCATAATGAATGCCTCTGCCAGGCTCATCTTCCTTGCACGTCTCTCTTCATCTGCCACACCTCTCTGCCAATCCCTTCACTGGCTTCCTCTTGCCTCCAGGATTAAACACAAAATTCTCAATCTCACATACAAAACCCTCAATTGCATTGCTCCCCCCTACATCTCAGACCTTGGTCCCTATTTATCAAGGGCTGGCGGACCTGATCCGACACTGAGGATCAGGTCTGCCAGACCTCGCTCAATACGGCGAGTAATACGCTCGCTGTATTCAGCATTGCACCAGCAGCTCACAAGAGCTGCTGGTGCAACGCCACCCCCTGCAGACTCGTGGCCAATGGGCCGCCAGCAGGGGGGTGTCAATCAACCTGAACGTACTCGATCGGGTTGATTTCCGGCGATGTGTGTCCGCCTGCTCACAAAGACCGCTGCTTCATAACTGCTGTTTCTGGCGAGCTTGCAGGAGCTTGATACATATGCCCCCTTGTCTCCACATAATCTCCCTCCCGTCCTCTTTGCTCTGCTCATGATCTCCTACTCTCCTCCTCTCTTGTTACATCCTCACATTCCCGTCTACACGATTTCTCTGAAGACTGGCTCCCATCTTATGGAACTCTCTGCCTCGCTCCACAAGAATCTCCCCTAGTTTTAAAAGCTTCAAGTGCTCCCTGAAGACTCTATTATTCAGGGACGCTTACAACCTACACTAAAAGTCCTATCTCCACTGCTATCCCCGAAAACCCCATAGCATGTAAGTCTATGAGCCCAGCTGTTTGTAGTTCACCTTCATAAGAGCTGACTACAACAGTGCAATTCTTGGCAGGACCCTCTGCCCATTTGATCCCTGTAATCATTTACATGTTCATAGCGCTGTGGAAACCTGTTGGTGCTCTACAAATACCTGATAATAATAATAATATTATCTGCAACTGATTTTTTTTTATCAATGAGCACAGTTCTGTGGAATTATAGTGTGGCAGGATCCCAACATTCTATAATAATGTTAAGTTGACTGTGAAAATGATCACCAATATTATTAAGATCCAGCATTCAGTGTATATTGAAATATGGAATTTTTATAAATTTTGTAAAAAATATTTTAGATTTAATATTTCAATAATGCCTTAAGATTAAAGAGTTTTCATTGTGCTAACCCCACTGCTTTAAAAATCTAAATTGCGGAACACAATGCACAAAACGCATATTTTATATTCCTATTTTCTTCACATAGGCCTAGATTTAGAGTTTGGCGGTAGCCGTGAAAACCAGCGTTAGAGGCTCCTAATGCTGGTTTTAGGCTACCGCCGGTATTTGGAGTCAGTCAGGAAAGGGTCTAAAGCTCACTTTTCAGCCGCGACTTTTGAATACCGCAGATCCCCTTACGTCAATTGCGTATCCTATCTTTTCAATGGGATCTTTCTAACTCCGGTATTTAGAGTCGTGTCTGAAGTGAGCGTTAGAAATCTAACGACAAAACTCCAGCCGCAGAAAAAAGTCAGTAGTTAAGAGCTTTCTGGGCTAACGCCGGTTTATAAAGCTCTTAAGTACTGTGCTCTAAAGTACACTAACACCCATAAACTACCTATGTACCCCTAAACCGAGGTCCCCCCACATCGCCGCCACTCGATTACATTTTTTTAACCCCTAATCTGCCAACCGCCACCTACGTTATCCTTATGTACCCCTAATCTGCTGCCCCTAACACCGCCGACCCCTATATTATATTTATTAACCCTTAACCTGCCCCCCACAATGTCGCCGCCAGCTACCTACAATAATTAACCCCTAATCTGCCAACCGCAAAGCGCCGCTACTTACGTTATCCTTATGTACCCCAAATCTGCTGCCCCTAACACCGCCGACCCCTATATTATATTTATTAGCCCCTAATCTGCCCCCCTCAACGTCGCCTCCACCTGCCTACACTTATTAACTCCTAATCTGCCGAGCGGAACGCACCGCTACTATAATAAAGTTATTAACCCCTAATCTGCCTCACTCCCGTCTCAATAACCCTATAATAAATAGTATTAACCCCTAATCTGCACTCCCTAACATCGCCGACACCTAACTTCAAACATTAACCCCTAATCTGCCGACTGGAGCTCACCGCTATTCTAATAAATGTATTAACCCCTAAAGCTAAGTCTAACCCTAACACTAACACCCCCCTAAATTAAATATAATTTAAATCTAACGAAATAAATGAACTCTTATTAAATAAATTATTCCTATTTAAAGCTAAATACTTACCTGTAAAATAAATCCTAATATAGCTACAATATAAATTATATTTATATTATAGCTATTTTAGGATTTATATTTATTTTACAGGTAACTTTGTATTTATTTTGACCAGGTACAATAGCTATTAAATAGTTAAGAACTATTTAATAGCTAAAATAGTTAAAATAATTACAAAATTACCTGTAAAATAAATCCTAACCTAAGTTACAATTAAACCTAACACTACACTATCAATAAATAAATTAAATAAACTACCTACAATTATCTACAATTAAACCTAACACTACACTATCAATACATTAATTAAATACAATATCTACAAATAAATACAATGAAATAAACTAACTAAAGTACAAAAAATAAAAAAGAACTGTTACAAAAAATAAAAAAATATTTACAAACATCAGAAAAATATTACAACAATTTTAAACTAATTACACCTACTCTAAGCCCCCTAATAAAATAACAAAGACCCCCAATATTAAAAAAATGCCCTACCCTATTCTAAATTACTAAAGTTCAAAGCTCTTTTACCTTACCAGCCCTGAACAGGGCCCTTTGCGGGGCATGCCCCAAAGAATTCAGCTCTTTTGCCTGTAAAAAAAACACATACAATACCCCCCCCCAACATTACAACCCACCACCCACATACCCCTAATCTAACCCAAACCCCCCTTAAATAAACCTAACACTAAGCCCCTGAAGATCTTCCTACCTTATCTTCACCATACCAGGTTCACCGATCGATCCAGAAGAGCTCCTCCGATGTCTTGATCCAAGCCCAAGCGGGGGGCTGAAGAGGTCCATGATCCGGCTGAAGTCTTCATCCAAGCGGGAGCTGAAGAGGTCCATGATCCGGCTGAAGTCTTCTATCAACGGCATCTTCAATCTTCTTTCTTCCGGATACCATGTTCATCCCGCAGACGCGGAACATCCATCTTCACTGAAGACTTCCCGACGAATGACGGTTCCTTTAAGGGACGTCATCCAAGATGGCGTCCCTCGAATTCCGATTGGCTGATAGGATTCTATCAGCCATTCGGAATTAAGGTAGGAAAATTCTGATTGGCTGATGGAATCAGCCAATCAGAATCAAGTTCAATCAGATTGGCTGATTCAATCAGCCAATCAGATTGAGCTCGCATTCTATTGGCTGATCGGAACAGCCAATAGAATGCGAGCTCAATCTGATTGGCTGATTGAATCAGCCAATCGGATTGAACTTGAGTCTGATTGGCTGATTCCTATCAGCCAATCGGAATTCGAGGGACGCCATCTTGGATGACGTCCCTTAAAGGAACCGTCATTCTTCAGTTGGACGTCGTCGGAAGAAGATGGGTCTGCGCTGGAGGTCTTCACGAGGGAGCCGGTCCTCATCGGATGAAGATAGAAGATGCCGCTTGGAAGAAGATGGTTGCCGGTCCGGATCTACTCTTCTTCCCGGATAGGATGAAGACTTTGGACCCTCTTCTGGACTTCTTCAGCCGTCGGATGATGGATGTCTAGCCCCCGCTTGGGCTTGGATGAAGATTTTGGAGCCAGGACGGATCGGTGATACCCGGTGAGGTGAAGATAAGGTAGGAAGATCTTCAGGGGCTTAGTGTTAGGTTTATTTAAGGGGGGTTTGGGTTAGATTAGGGGTATGTGGGTGGTGGGTTGTAATGTTGGGGGGGGTATTGTATGTGTTTTTTTACAGGCAAAAGAGCTGAATTTCTTGGGGCATGCCCCGCAAAGGGCCCTGTTCAGGGCTGGTAAAGTAAAAGAGCTTTGAACTTTTGTAATTTAGAATAGGGTTGGGCATTTTTTATTTTGGGGGGCTTTGTTATTTTATTAGGGGGCTTAGAGTAGGTGTAATTAGTTTAAAATTGTTGTAATATTTTTCTAATGTTTGTAAATATTTTTTTATTTTTTGTAACTTAGTTCTTTTTTATTTTTTGTACTTTAGTTAGTTTATTTAATTGTATTTATTTGTAGATATTGTATTTAATTAATTTATTGATAGTGTAGTGTTAGGTTTAATTGTAGGTAATTGTAGGTATTTTATTTAATTAATTTATTGATAGTGTAGTGTTAGGTTTAATTGTAACTTAGGTTAGGATTTATTTTACAGGTAATTTTGTAATTATTTTAACTATTTTAGCTATTAAATAGTTCTTAACTATTTAATAGCTATTGTACCTGGTTAAAATAAATACAAAGTTACCTGTAAAATAAATATAAATCCTAAAATAGCTATAATATAAATATAATTTATATTGTAGCTATATTAGGATTTATTTTACAGGTAAGTATTTAGCTTTAAATAGGAATAATTTATTTAATAAGAGTTAATTAATTTCGTTAGATTTAAATTATATTTAACTTAGGGGGGTGTTAGTGTTAGGGTTAGACTTAGCTTTAGGGGTTAATACATTTATTAGAATAGCGGTGAGCTCCAGTCGGCAGATTAGGGGTTAATGTTTGAAGTTAGGTGTCGGCGATGTTAGGGAGGGCAGATTAGGGGTTAATACTATTTATTATAGGGTTAGTGAGGCGGATTAGGGGTTAATAACTTTATTATAATAGCGGTGCGGTCCGCTCGGCAGATTAGGGGTTAATAAGTGTAGGCAGGTGGAGGCGACGTTGTGGGGGGCAGATTAGGGGTTAATAAATATAATATAGGGGTCGGCGGTGTTAGGGGCAGCAGATTAGGGGTACATAGGGATAATGTAAGTAGCGGCGGTTTATTATTAATAATAATATGCAGGGGTCAGCGATAGCGGGGGCGGCAGAATAGGGGTTAATAAGTGTAAGGTTAGGGGTGTTTAGACTCGGGGTACATGTTAGAGTGTTAGGTGCAGACGTAGGAAGTGTTTCCCCATAGGAAACAATGGGGCTGCGTTAGTAGCTGAACACGGCTTTTTTGCAGGTGTTAGGTTTTTTTTCAGCTCAAACAGCCCCATTGTTTTCTATGGGGGAATCGTGCACAAGCACGTTTTTGAAGCTGGCCGTGTCCGTAAGCAACTCTGGTATCGAGAGTTGCAGTGGCGTTAAATATACCTGTACGCTCCCTTTTTGGAGCCTACCAGAGTTGTTTAAAAGGTGCGGCCAGAAAAAAGCCAGCGTTAGCTACGCGGGTCGTTATCGACAAAACTCTAAATCTAGGCCATAGAAAATAATGTACTTTTTATTATTAAATATATATTACTATACATATCTGAAACTCTTCATGTAAAATACATATATATACCTATTTAGCCAAAGGAATAAATATATAGGGATATATAGAAATTTGTATTCACAATAAAAAAGGACATTATCATGTAAGTGGATGACATTGAAATGTTAAATATGTACAGTAAATATATAGAAAAACACAAATATTTAAATGCATGTGTACACACATATACACACACACACACACACACACACATATATATATATATATATATATATATATATATATACAGTATATATATATATATATATATATATATATATATATTACTTAGGGCAGGGGGCACTCAGATTGCATGTATACAAACACCTAAATCCGTGCTAGCAGTCCCAAAATGTATATATACTACTTAAAAGAAAGAAAGAGTTCATACGTATTAAATGAACCAAAGCAGAACTAGGGCCGCACTGGATTCTTATACCACACTCCGGCCTAGATTTGGAGTTCGGCGGTAAAAGGGCTGTTAACGCTCCGCGGGCTTTTTTCTGGCCGCACCATAAATTTAACTCTGGTATCGAGAGTTTAAACAAATGCTGCGTTAGGCTCCAAAAAAGGAGCGTAGAGCATTTTTACCGCAAATGCAACTCTCGATACCAGAGTTGCTTACGGACGCGGCCGGCCTCAAAAACGTGCTCGTGCACGATTCTCCCATAGGAAACAATGGGGCTGTTTGAGCTGAAAAAAAAACTAACACCTGCAAAAAAGCAGCGTTCAGCTCCTAACGCAGCCCCATTGTTTCCTATGGGGAAACACTTCCTACATCTGCACCTAACACTCTAACATGTACCCCGAGTCTAAACACCCCTAACCTTACACTTATTAACCCCTAATCTGCCGCCCCCGCTATCGCTGACACCTGCATATTTTTTTTAACCCCTAATCTGCCGCTCCGTAAACCGCCGCAACCTACGTTATCCCTATGTACCCCTAATCTGCTGCCCTAACATCGCCGACCCCTATATTATATTTATTAACCCCTAATCTGCCCCCCTCAACGTCGCCGACACCTGCCTACACTTATTAACTCCTAATCTGCCGAGCGGACCTGAGCGCTACTATAATAAAGTTATTAACCCCTAATCCGCCTCACTAACCCTATCATAAATAGTATTAACCCCTAATCTGCCCTCCCTAACATCGCTGACACCTACCTTCAATTATTAACCCCTAATCTGCCGAGCGGACCTCACCGCTACTATAATAAATGTATTAACCCCTAAAGCTAAGTCTAACCCTAATACTAACACCCCCCTAACTTAAATATAATTTACATCTAACGAAATTAATTAACTCTTATTAAATAAATGATTCCTATTTAAAGCTAAATACTTACCTGTAAAATAAATCCTAATATAGCTACAATATAAATTATAATTATATTATAGCTATTTTAGGATTAATATTTATTTTACAGGCAACTTTTTAATTATTTTAACCAGGTACAATAGCTATTAAATAGTTAAGAACTATTTAATAGTTACCTAGTTAAAATAATAACAAATTTACCTGTAAAATAAATCCTAACCTAAGATATAATTAAACCTAACACTACCCTATCAATAAATTAATTAAATAAACTACCTACAATTACCTACAATTAACCTAACACTACACTATCAATAAATTAATTAAACACAATTCCTACAAATAAATACAATTAAATAAACTAGCTAAAGTACAAAAAATAAAAAAGAACTAAGTTACAAAAAATAATAAAATATTTACAAACATAAGAAAAATATTACAACAATTTTAAACTAATTACACCTACTCTAAGCCCCCTAATAAAATAACAAAGCCCCCCAAAATAAAAAATTCCCTACCCTATTCTAAATTAAAAAAGTTACAAGCTCTTTTACCTTACCAGCCCTGAACAGGGCCCTTTGCGGGGCATGCCCCAAGGATTTCAGCTCTTTTGCCTGTAAAAAAAAACATACCATACCCCCCCCCCAACATTACAACCCACCACCCACATACCCCTAATCTAACCCAAACCCCCCTTAAATAAACCTAACACTAAGCCCCTGAAGATCTTCCTACCTTGTCTTCACCATACCAGGTTCACCGATCCGTCCTGGCTCCAACATCTTCATCCAACCCAAGCGGGGGTTGGCGATCCATCATCCGGTGCTGAAGAGGTCCAGAAGAGGCTCCAAAGTCTTCCTCCTATCCGGCAAGAAGAGGACATCCGGACCGGCAAACATCTTCTCCAAGCGGCATCTTCAATCTTCTTCCATCCGGTGCGGAGCGGGTCCATCTTGAAGCAGGCGACGCGGATCCATCCTCTTCTTCCGTTGTCTCCCGACGAATGACGGTTCCTTTAAGGGACGTCATCCAAGATGGCGTCCCTCGAATTCCGATTGGCTGATAGGATTCTATCAGCCAATCGGAATTAAGGTAGGAATTTTCTGATTGGCTGATGGAATCAGCCAATCAAAATCAAGTTCAATCCGATTAGCTGATCCAATCAGCCAATCAGATTGAGCTCGCATTCTATTGGCTGATCGGAACAGCCAATAGAATGCAAGCTCAATCTGATTGGCTGATTGGATCAGCCAATCGGATTGAACTTGATTCTGATTGGCTGATTCCATCAGCCAATCAGAATATTCCTACCTTAATTCCGATTGGCTGATAGAATCCTATCAGCCAATCGGAATTCGAGGGACGCCATCTTGGATGACGTCCCTTAAAGGAACCGTCATTCGTCGGGAGACAACGGAAGAAGAGGATGGATCCGCGTCGCCTGCTTCAAGATGGACCCGCTCCGCACCGGATGGAAGAAGATTGAAGATGCCGCTTGGAGAAGATGTTTGCCGGTCCGGATGTCCTCTTCTTGCCGGATAGGAGGAAGACTTTGGAGCCTCTTCTGGACCTCTTCAGCACCGGATGATGGATCGCCAACCCCCGCTTGGGTTGGATGAAGATGTTGGAACCAGGACGGATCGGTGAACCTGGTATGGTGAAGACAAGGTAGGAAGATCTTCAGGGGCTTAGTGTTAGGTTTATTTAAGGGGGGTTTGGCTTAGATTATGGGTATGTGGGTGGTGGGTTGTAATGTTGGGGGGGGGGTATGGTATGTTTTTTTTTACAGGCAAAAGAGCTGAAATCCTTGGGGCATGCCCCGCAAAGGGCCCTGTTCAGGGCTGGTAAGGTAAAAGAGCTTGTAACTTTTTTAATTTAGAATAGGGTAGGGAATTTTTTATTTTGGGGGGCTTTGTTATTTTATTAGGGGGCTTAGAGTAGGTGTAATTAGTTTAAAATTGTTGTAATATTTTTCTTATGTTTGTAAATATTTTATTATTTTTTGTAACTTAGTTCTTTTTTATTTTTTGTACTTTAGCTAGTTTATTTAATTGTATTTATTTGTAGGAATTGTGTTTAATTAATTTATTGATAGTGTAGTGTTAGGTTAATTGTAGGTAATTGTAGGTAGTTTATTTAATTAATTTATTGATAGGGTAGTGTTAGGTTTAATTATATCTTAGGTTAGGATTTATTTTACAGGTAAATTTGTTATTATTTTAACTAGGTAACTATTAAATAGTTCTTAACTATTTAATAGCTATTGTACCTGGTTAAAATAATTAAAAAGTTGCCTGTAAAATAAATATTAATCCTAAAATAGCTATAATATAATTATAATTTATATTGTAGCTATATTAGGATTTATTTTACAGGTAAGTATTTAGCTTTAAATAGGAATAAGTTATTTAATAAGAGTTAATTAATTTCGTTAGATGTAAATTATATTTAAGTTAGGGGGGTGTTAGTGTTAGGGTTAAACTTAGCTTTAGGGGTTAATCAATTTATTAGAATAGCGGTGAGCTCCGGTCGTCAGATTAGGGGTTAATAATTGAAGGTAGGTGTCGGCGATGTTAGGGAGGGCAGATTAGGGGTTAATACTATTTATGATAGGGTTAGTGAGGCGGGTTAGGGGTTAATAACTTTATTATAGTAGCGCTCAGGTCCGCTCGGCAGATTAGGGGTTAATAAGTGTAGGCAGGTGTCGGCGACGTTGAGGGGGGCAGATTAGGGGTTAATAAATATAATATAGGGGTCGGCGGTGTTAGGGGTAGCAGATTAGGGGTACATAGGGATAACGTAGGTGGCGGCGCTTTGCGGTCGGAAGATTAGGGGTTAATTATTTTAAGTAGCTGGCGGCGACGTTGTGGGGGGCAGGTTAGGGGTTAATAAATGTAATACAGGGGTCGGCGGGGTTAGGGGCAGCAGATTAGGGGTACATAAGTATAACGTAGGTGGCGGTCGGCAGATTAGGGGTTAAAAATTTTAATCGAGTGGCGGCGATGTGGGGGGAGCTCGGTTTAGGGGTACATAGGTAGTTTATGTGTGTTAGTGTACTTTAGGGTACAGTAGTTAAGAGCTTTATGAACCGGCGTTAGCCAGAAAGCTCTTAACTCCTGCTATTTTCAGGCGGCTGGAATTTTGTCGTTAGAGCTCTAACGCTCACTTCAGAAACGACTCTAAATACCAGCGTTAGAAAGATCCCATTGAAAAGATAGGATACGCAAATGGCGTAGGGGGATCTGCGGTATGGAAAAGTTGCGGCTGAAAAGTGAGCGTTAGACCCTTTAATCACTGACTCCAAATACCAGCGGGCGGCCAAAACCAGCGTTAGGAGCCTCTAACGCTGGTTTTGACGGCTACCGCCGAACTCCAAATCTAGGCCTCCAATTGCAACAGTGATACCCTCGCCGAGTTTGCTTAAACATATATAGGTTTATTAAAAATACAAAGCCACAAACAGGAGCAGGTGATGGTTCTGTACAGGAATATAAATGTACAAGAATTCCCCAAAGATATATCAGCATGCTAGCATATGAATGAGCCGGCTATTCAACAGTCCACCTATGTATCCGGGCACTTAGTGTTAACAACACGCTCCGGTAAAGTGAACAATAGTACCGTCCTTTATCCTCTTAAATCCGGGTGCTTGTCCGGTACCGGACTTTGTTAAAATTTTGAGTGTCAATAATGGACAGTAAATCAATGCCAAATTCCTCAATGCTTAGCGTAGTTGGGAACCACTTACTGCAAGACTTATTGCTGCATGGCTTACCTTCACTTGTATTAATATCACTATGAGTACCTTACGAACACGGCTCCCTTCCGTAGTATCATCCACTGTGATGCAAACCAGCCTGTGCAGTGCTTCACTTGCCTCGCCAGTGGTATGTCAGCCAATTCTTACAGCAATCACCAAAACTGCTCCACCATGATAGCATTACCACGCTGTGTAAGGTAATCCAATCATTACGTGTTTCGCCCCTCCCCCTTTCGAGGCTGGACTTAGGGCTTCATCAGATGTGTTAATTTGCCAGCTACGCCGGCCTTTTAAAACTTGTATGGATACTTTGTTCCTACCCCTTCATTGATTCTTTAAGGGGAATTAAGCTATTATGATAATAACATGGCTGAAAAGGCATATGCAAATACTCATAGCAATATGACAAAAAAATAAAAATGGCTTCACAAATATTCACAATTTGTTACATTTGTTACATACAGCATTCTAAACTTTGACAAAGTATTGAAAAACTTCTATTGTGGCTAAAAACATTCTTTTAGCTGCATACACCTGAAGCATAGGTGATTAGATATTAAGCCATCTACATCAATATATTTGTCTAGTACTTGAGTATTTACAGAAAGCAGGAAAATTCAATTTTTTCATGAGACCCAGAGGAGAGAGAGTGTTTAGTCTATACATCCAGGGTGACTCATGCTGGAGTAATAGCTGGTCTACATTACCTCCTCTCCTTCTGGGTCTGATATGCTCGATACCCAATACCTTGAGCTGAGAAAAGATAGAGTTATGCATATTCTGGAAATGCCTAGCCACCGGGCTATCTGAGTCCTTATCCTTAATGATATCTCTATGCTCTCTCACTCGATCCTTTAGCTTGCGTGTGTAGTTTTCCCAATGTAAAATTTGGGACACGAGCAATGTAACATATAAATGACATTAGTGGTGTTACAGACAATCCTTTCATTAATATAATAAGACTTCTCCGAGTATTCAGTGCAGAAATTTGAAGCTTTAACTATGTATTTACAATATACACAGTGACCACATGGTTGGCATCCCTTCCTGATCTGTGATTTTGTTAACCAATTTTTAGGAATATCTTTTTGGAACTCACTATGGACTAGTCTGTCCTTTACACTAGGTGCTGTTAATAGAGGATATTTTGGAATGAATTTAGCAATGGTATTATCATTTAACAGAATATGCCAATGTTTCCTGAGAATATCATGAAGTTTATCCCAATGGGAATTGTACTTCGTGATAAGACGAATTTCATTATCGCCTGCTGATTTATTTGCCTCTTTATACAACAATTTGCTTCTCGGTATCTGTCGAGCTTTGACCCATCCTTTGCGTATTTGGTTCCTAGAGTATCCTCTTTGGAGAAATCTCTGGGCCATTTCAGCCGCTTGGCACTCAAAATCAGACTCAGTGGAACAGCACCTTTTCAATCTCAAAAACTGTCCCACTGGAATCCCATTTTTGAGGGCAACTGGGTGATGGCTTGATGCATTTAGCAAGCTATTTGTTGCTGTTTCTTTTCGAAACACTTTTGTTTTTAATGCTCCATTTTCAATCGTTAACCTAAGGTCCTAAAAGGTAGCTTCCCTATCACTAATTTGATGAGTTAAAAACAGATTCTTATTATTCTTGTTCAATAACTCAACAAATTTTCCTGCTGATTCTGCATCGCCTTTCCTCAGTACTAGCATGTCGTCCACAAAGCGCAGCCATAGGGCGACGTGAGCCTCCACCCATTGGTCTAAACCCTGGAAAATATCATTTGTTTCCCAGACACCAAGATGTAAACAGGCATTGGTGGGGGCGCACGCCGCACCCATGGCTGTACATCTTAGCTTCCTGTAAAACTCCCATCGAACATAAACATGTTATTGGTCAGTATAAATTCCAACAATTGTAGTATCAATGATGTGTTGTCACTGTACTCCTCTCCCCGTAGCCTTAAAAAATATTTGGCCGCTTCTAATCCCACCTTATGTAGAATAGAGGAGTACAGTGACTCCACATCCAGGGTAAGCAGAAGCATATCTGACTCAACCTTAATCCTATCCAGTCTCCTCAGGACGTCCCCTGTGTCCTGCACATAGGAGGATAATTCTGTTAGGAAGGGACGAAGATAAAAATCAACATATCTACTAATCCCCTCTGTTGGTCCCCCAATGCTGGACACAATGGGGCATCCCGGGGGATTTTTTACACTCTTGTATAGTTTAGGAATACAGTAGAATGTGGGTACTACAGGGTATGAAGACACAAGAAAATCAAACTCTTTTTTAGTTAGATGACCAGAGTCTCTTGCATGTTTGAGAATGACAAATAACTCATCACATGACTTTTCATAGACAGATTTTGAGACTACCTCATATTGATCCTCAACATAAAGCTGTCTCATGTAATCAGCTTGATCAAGGATTACAATGTTGCCTCCCTTATCAGATGGCTTGATCTGAATTTCTTTTTTGTCCATGAGATCCTTAAGGGCCTTCCTCTCATGTTTAGTTAAATTATCACTCACTACACCTGTTAACCCTATATTCCCCACATCCTGTTCCACACGTTTTACAAATGTGTGGACACTAGGTGATAAGGACAGTTGGGGCATAAATTTGGAGGATGGTTTAAAATTTGTTTTTGTGGGGTAGTTAGTGCTATGGTGTTCTCCCTCCTGTTCATCTAACAGGGATACCAAATTGTCAATGGCCACTACATCCTGACTATCCCCTAACTCTCCAATGTTAGATTTATTTCCCCATATTTTTTTCAAAATAATTTTCTTAGCATAGAGTTTCAAATCCTTAACAAACTCAAATTTGTCAAGACCGCTAGCCGGACAGAATGACAGTCCTTTTTTCAAAAGATTAATATGTTCCATATTTAAACTAATTTTCGATAGATTTACAACAGACATTTCGTCTGAGTTATTAGCTAATTTGTACTTTCCCAGAACTGACACTCTTTTCTCTGGTTCCTGGTTGTTATCCTGTATTGGGAGCTGCTCCTGTACCTCCCTCCCCTGTTTCTCTGTCTCTGTCTGTTGGGGTAAGAGGGACCATCTCCCCCTCTTCCGTTTGCCTCCTCTACTGGTCCTACCCCTAAAGTGATCCTACCCTGTAGAGTATTTCTGATATTTTGAGGGCCACTTTCCAACTGAGTCATAGGCATATCTCGTACTGTTATTATTCCTATACACATAAATTGTGCCTTTCTTAAAGTCATCCTGATCCCTCACCATTTTGCGCCTTTTCCTAAACTTAATTTCACTCTGCAGCTTTTCTAAGCTTTTTTGTGCCTCTTTATTAAGTTTTTCAAAGGCGGGGTCATTGGCGAACAGATTTACCTGTTCATATATCTTGTTTGTTTCTGATTTACTCTCCTCTAGCCTTTTCTCGTCCTCATCAATCATTAACTGCATAAGTTCCAATGTACATCTAGTTAAGATGGCATTCCACTTTTGGATAAATTCAGAGTTTGCCTCTACACCTCTTAAATTAATCCCTGGGTCCAGTCTAATCCTCAGACCTCTAGGGATCAATTCCTCTTTAACGTATCTCTGTAAGCTTGCTAGCTCCCATTTAATCTTTAACTCTTTAATTGCCTTTTTCTTATACTCTTTGAATGCTGCAAAAACATTGTTACTTTTCTCTTCAATGTTAGTTTCATCGATATTGATTGAAGGCTTACAGACTTCTTCAATATCACTGACCAATTTTTCTTCAGTTTATTTAAAAGTCATACAGCTAGATTTAGAGTTCTGCGGCCAAAGGGGTGCGTTAGCTACGCATGCTTTTTTTCCCCCGCACCTTTTAAATAACGCTGGTATATAGAGTTCACAGAAGGGCTGCGTTAGGCTCCAAAAAGGGAGCTTACAGGCATATTTACCGCCACTTCAATTCTAAATACCAGCGGTGCTTACGGACGCGGCCAGCTTCAAAAACGTGCTTGTGCACGATTCCCCCATAGGAAACAATGGGACTCTTTGAGCTGAAAAAAAACCTAACACCTGCAAAAAAGCAGCGTTCAGCTCCTAACGCAGCCCCATTGTTTCCTATGGGGAAACACTTCCTAAGTCTGCACCTAACACCCTAACATGTACCAGAGTCTAAACACCCATAACCTTACACTTATTAACCCCTAATCTGCCGCCCCCGCTATCGCTGACCCCTACATTTTATTATTAACCCCTAATCTGCCGCTCCGTACACCGCCGCAACCTACGTTATCCCTATGTACCCCTAATCTGCTGCCCCTAACACCGCCGACCCCTATATTATATTTATTAACCACTAATCTGCCGCCCCCAACGTCGCCGCCACCTACCTACAATTATTAACCCCTAATCTGCCGACCGGACCTCACCGCTACTCTAATAAATGTATTAACCCCTAAAGTCTAACCCTAACACTAATACCCCCCTAAGTTAAATATAATTTTTATCTAACGAAATAAAATAAATCTTATTAAATAAATTATTAATATTTAAAGCTAAATACTTACCTGTAAAATAAACCCTTATATAGCTACAATATAAATAATAATTATATTGTAGCTATTTTAGAATTAATATTTATTTTACAGGCAACTTTGTTGGTTTATTTTACAGGTAAGTATTTAGCTTTAAATAGGAATAATTAATTTAATAAGATTTATTTTATTTCGTTAGATAAAAATTATATTTAATTTAGGGGGGTGTTAGTGTTAGGGTTAGACTTAGCTTTAGGGGTTAATACATTTATTAGAGTAGCGGCGATGTCCGGTCGGCAGATTAGGGGTTAATACTTGAAGTTAGGTGTCGGTGATGTTAGGGAGGGCAGATTAGGGGTTAATACTATTTATTATAGGGTTTTTGAGGCGGGAGTGAGGCGGATTAGGGGTTAATAACTTTATTATAGTAGTGGTGAGGTCCGGTCGGCAGATTAGGAGTTAATAATTCTAGGTAGGTGGCGGCGACGTTGGGGGCAGCAGATTAGGGGTTAATAAATATAATATAGGGGTCGGTGGTGTTAGGGGCAGCAGATTAGGGGTACATAGGGATAATGTAGGTTGCGGCGGTGTGCGGTCGGCAGATTAGGGGTTAAAATTTTTTATTAGAGTGGCGGCGATGTGGGGGGGCCTCGGTTTAAGGGACAAAGGTAGTTTATGGGTGTTAGTGTACTTTGAGCACAGTAGTTAAGAGCTTTATGAACCGGCGTTATCCCAGAAAGCTCTTAACTCCTGGCTTTTCTCTGCGGCTGGAGTTCTGACGCTTCAGCCAAGACTCTAAATACCGGCGTTAGAAAGATCCCATTGAAAAGATAGGCTACGCAATTGGCGTAGGGGGATCTGCGGTATGGAAAAGTCGTGGCTGGAAAGTGAGCGTTAGACCCTTTCCTGACTGACTCTAAATACCAGCGGGCGGCCAAAACCAGCGTTAGGACCCCCTAACGCTGGTTTTGACGGCTAACGCAGAACTCTAAATCTAGGCGATAATGTCAGTCACACAATTGCAAATATATGAAAGAGCAAACCCAAGTAGAGACAATATCAACAACTGCAAAACACGTGTTAATACTAAAGCTGATGCTCACCTAAATAAATAGGGTAATAATACCACCTATCAAATACAAATATTACTTAGGGCAGGGGGCACTCATATTGCATGTATACAAACAGGTAAATCCGTGCTGGCAGTCCAAAAATTTATATATACTACTTAAAAGAAAGTTCATACGTATTAAATGAACCAAAAGCAGAACTAGGGCCGCACCGGATTCTTATACCACACTATAATTGCAACAGTGATACCCTCACCGAGTTTGCTTAAACATATATAGGTTTATTAAAAATACAAAGCCACAGACAGGAGCAGATGATGGTTCTGTACAGGAATATAAATATACAAGAATTCCCCAAAGATATATCAGCATGCTAGCATATGAATGAGTCGGCTATTCAACAGTCCACCTATGTATCCAGGCACTTAGTGTTAACAACACGCACAGGTAAAGTGAACAATAGTACCGTCCTTTATCCTCTTAAATCCGGGTGCTTGTCTGGTACTGGATTTTGTTATAAGTTAGAGTGTCAATAATGGACAGTAAATCAATGCCAAATTCCTCAATGCTTAGCGTAGTTGGGAACCACTTACTGCAAGACTTATTGCTGCACGGCTTACCTTCACTTGTATTAATATCACTACGGGTA
The DNA here is from genome assembly GCF_027579735.1 of Bombina bombina. Lineage (NCBI taxonomy): Eukaryota > Metazoa > Chordata > Amphibia > Anura > Bombinatoridae > Bombina > Bombina bombina. The sequence continues at coordinate 571,303,560 of NC_069501.1, forward strand.
CCATCCGAACATGGCTCCCTTCCATAGTATCATCCACTGTGATGCAAACCAGCTTGTGCAGTGCTTCACTTGCCTCGCCAGTGGTATGTCAGCCAATTCTTACAGCAATCACCAAAACTGCTCCACCATGATAGCATTACGACGCTGTGTAAGGTAATCCAATCATTACGCGTTTCACCCCTCCCCGTTTCCGGGCTGGACTTAGGGCTTCATCAGATGTGTCAATTTGCCAGCTACGCCGGTCTTTTAACACTTGTATGGATATTTTGTTCCTACCCCTTCATTGATTCTTAAAGGGGAATTAAGCGATTATGATAATAACATGGCTGAACAGGCATATGCATATACTCATAGCAATATGACATAAACATAAAAATGGCTTCACAAATATTCACAATTTGTTACATTTGTTACATACAGCATTCTAAACTTTGACAAAGTATTGAAAAACTTCTATTGTGGCTAAAAACATCCTTTTAGCTACATACACCTGAAGCATAGGTGATTAGATATTAAGCCATCTACATCAATATATTTATCTAGTACTTGAGTATTAACAGAAAGCAGGAGAATTCAATTTTTTCATTGAGACCCAGAGGAGAGAGAGTGTTTAGTCTATACATCCAGCGTGACTCATGCTGGAGTAATAGCTGGTCTACATTACCTCCTCTCCTTCTGGGTCTGATATGCTCGATACCCAATACCTTGAGCTTAGAAAAGACAGAGTTATGCATATTCTGGAAATGCCTAGCCACCGGGCTTTCTGGGTCCTTATCCTTAATGCTATCTCTGTGCTCCCTCACTCGATCCTTTAGCTCGCGTGTAGTTTTCCTGTTTGTGGCTTTGTATTTTTAATAATCCTCTATATGTTTAAGCAAACTCGTATCACTGTTGCAATTATAGTGTGGTATAAGAATCCGGTGCGGCCCTAGTTCTGCTTTGGTTAATTTAATACGTATGAACTCTTTCTTTCTTTTAAGTAGTAAGTATATATATATATATATATATATATATATATATATATATATATTCACACACATATATACACATATATACACATATATACACACATATATACACATATATACACACATATATACATATATACACACATATATACACATATATACACATATATACACATATATACACATATATACACATATATACACATATATATACACATATATACACACATATATACACATATATACATATATATATACACACATATATACACACATATACACATATATACACATATATACATATATATATACAAACATATATACACATATATACACACATATACATATATATATAGACATGTGTCTTTGCAACCCTTTGTTTTCTAACACCTGAGGCCTCATATCTTCTAACTAGTGATGTCGCGAACATAAAATTTTCAGTTCACGAACGGCGAACGTGAACTTCCGCAAATGTTCGGGAACGGGCGAACCGGGCGAACCGCCATAGACTTCAATAGGCAAGCGAATTTTAAAACCAACAGGGACTCTTTCTGGCCACAATAGTGATGGAAAAGTTGTTTCAAGGGGACTAAAACCTGGTGTGTGGCATGCCGGAGGGGGATGCATGGCAAAACTCCCATGGAAAATTACATAGTTGATGCAGAGTCTGGTTTTAATCCATAAAGGGCATAAATCACCTAACATTCCTAAATTGTTTGGAATAACATGCTTTAAAACATCAGGTATGATGTTGTATCGATCAGGTAGTGTAAGGGTTACGCCCGCTTCACAGTGACAGACCAAACTCCCAGTTTAACGCACCGCAAACAACCGCAAACAGTCCATTTGCACAACCGCAAACTCCCCATTTGCACAAGGTTGGATACCAAGCGAGCCATGTCCCGTTCCTTGTCCTCACTGATGTCATTGAAGGTCTCTTCCTCCACCCAGCCATGTACAACACCAAGGGTCCCCGAAAGGTGACAACAAGCCCCCTGGGACGCCTGCTGTGTTTGGTCTTCCACCTCCTCAAAGCCACCTTCCTCCTCTGACTCCTCTTCTTCAGACTCCTCTCTCTGCGTTGCCTCTCTCTGCATTATTATAAGGTGTGTTAAGTAGTACTATTCCTATCAGTTTAATTCCCGTTACGTCCCCTATCAGGGGACATGTATATGGCATCGATTTGAGGAACCGGGAGATGGAAAAAGATGCTTGGTCGGTCCTCCTACTTCAAATTTGGGGCACTGCGCGTGCAATCTAATGTGCCACCAGATAGGACTGGTGTGTTAAGTAGTTCTATTCTTATCAGTTTAATCCCTGTTACGTCCCCTATCAGGGGACGTGTATATGGCATCGATTTTAGGAACCGGGAGATGGAAAAAGATGCTTGGTTGGACCTCCTACTTCAAATTTGGGGCACTGCGTGTGCAATCTGATGTGCCACCAGATAGGAGTGGTGTGTTAAGTAGTTCTATTCTTATCAGTTTAATCCCTGTTACATCCCCTATCAGGGGACGTGTATATGGCATCGATTTTAGGAACCGGGAGATGGAAAAAGATGCTTGGTCGGACCTCCTACTTCAAATTTGGGGCACTGCGCATTCAATCTAATGTGCCACCAGATAGGAGTGGTGTGTTAAGTAGTACTATTTCTATCAGTTTAATCCCTGTTATGTGCCTTTTTTTTGTTTGGTTTTTGAAGCCACAGTGCAGCACCAGAGGCCAGAAAAATTAGGGATGTACACATGCCTGAAAAATTAGGTATTGTTGCAGCCGCTGCTGTAGCAGCACCCAGAAAAATTGATGTTTGTTTCCCAGGCAGAAAGTGCCCTAAAACATTGCGGCTTGAACCCTAGTTGGTGGCGGATAAGTCACGCAAGTCATCCGTCATTCAGAGATAAAATACAGCAGCGTGTGGACGATTTTTGGCCCAAGGTAGCTCATCTCATCAGGCCTTTTTTAGTCAAATGTATCGCCCACTGTCAGTCCCTTCAGGATCCATCCCTCATTCATCTTAATAAAGGTGAGGTAATCTAGACTTTTTTGACCTAGGCGACTTCTCTTCTCAGTGACAATACCTCCTGCTGCACTGAAGGTCCTTTCTGACAGGCCACTTGAAGCGGGGCAGGCCAGAAGTTCTATCGCAAATTGGGATAGCTCAGGCCACAGGTCAAGCCTGCACACCCAGTAGTCAATGGGTTAATCACTCCTCAGAGTGTCAATATCTGCAGTTAAGGCAAGGTAGTCTGCTACCTGTCGGTCGAGTCGTTCTCTGAGGGTGGACCCCAAAGGGCTGTGGTGATGCGTAAAACTTAAAAAGCTCTGCATGTCCTCCATCAACAACACGTCTGTAAAGCGTCCTGTCCTTGCCGGTGTGGTCGTGGGAGGAGGAGAATTATTTTCACCTCTTCCCCTGTTAGATTCCCGTTGTGCTGTGACATCACCCTTATACGCTGTGTAAAGCATACTTTTTAATTTATTTTGGAACTGCTGCATCCTTTCCGACTTGCAGTAATTCTGTAACATTTCAGGCACTTTTTGCTTATACCGGGGGTCTAGTAGCGTGGACACCCAGTACAGGTCATTCTCCTTCAGCCTTTTTATACGAGGCAGGGTCCCTCAACAGGCACGACAGCATGAAAGACCCCATTTGCACAAGGTTGGATGCCGAGCTACTCATGTCCCATTCCTCGTCCTCACTGATCTCACTGAAGGTATCTTCTTCCCCCCAGCCACGTACAACACCACGGGTACCAGATAGGTGACAACAAGCACCCTGGGATGCCTGTTTTGCTTGGTCTTCCTCCTCCTCCTCCTCCTCCTCAAAGCCACATTCCTTCTCTGACTCCTCTTCCTCACAATCCTCTTCCAGCATTGACGCAAGTCCAGCAAGCGATGCTGATAAGGCTGTTTCTGGTGGTGATGGTGACCACAACTCTTCCTCTTCACGCTCATCTACGGTCTGATCCAGCACTCTTCGCAGGGCACGCTCCAGGAAAAAACAAATGGTATGATGTCGCTGATGGTGCCTTCGGTGCGACTGACTAGGTTTGTCACCTCCTCAAAAGGACACATGAGCCTACAGGCATTGCGCATGAGCGTCCAGTAACGTGGCAAAAAAATTCCCAGCTCAGCAGAGGCTGTCCTAGCACCCCGGTCATACAAATAGTCGTTAATGGCTTTTTCTTGTTGGAGCAGGCGGTCGAACATTAGGAGTGTTGAATTCCAACGTGTCTGGCTGTCGCAAATCAAGCGCCTCACTGGCATGTTGTTTTGCCGCTGGATATCTAAAAAGTGCACCATGGCCGTGTAGGAACACCTGAAATGGCCAAACACCTTCCTGGCCTGCTTCAGGACATCCTGCAAGCCTGGGTACTTATGCACAAAGCGTTGTACGATCAGATTACACACATGTGCCATGCACGGCACATGTGTCAACTTGCCCAAATTCAATGCCGCCAACAAATTTCTTCTGTTGTCACAAACCACTTTGCCGATCTCCAGTTGGTGCGGAGTCAGCCACTGAACCACCTGTGCATTCAGGGTGGACAGGAGTGCTGCTGCGGTGTGACTCTCTGCTTTCAGGCAAGTCAACCCCAAGACGGCGTGACACTGCCGTATCCGGGATGTGGAATAGTACCTGGGGAGCTGGGGGGGTGCCGTTGATGTGGAGCAAGATGCAGCAGTAGAAGAGGACTCATCCGAGGAGGTTATGGAAGAGGATGGAGTAGGAGGAGTAGAGGAGGTGGCAGCAGGCCTGTTTGCAAGTTGTGGTGGTGTCACCAACTCCTCTGCAGAGCCACGCATTCCATGCTTGGCAGCTGTCAGCAGGTTTACCCAATGCGCAGTGTAGGTGATATAACTGCCCTGACCATGCTTTACAGACCAGGTATCAGTGGTCAGATGGACCCTTGCCCCAACACTGTGTGCCAGACATGCCATTACTTCCTTTTGCACAATCGAGTACAGGTTGGGGATTGCCTTTTGTGCAAAGAAATTTTGGCCGGGTACCTTCCACTGTGTTGTCCCAAAAGCTACAAATTTTTGGAACGCCTCAGACGTCACCAGCTTGTATGGTAATAGCTGGCGGGCTAAGAGTTCAGACAAGCCAGCTGTCAGATGCCGGGCAAGGGGATGAATTTTTTAAATTAGCTTCTTAAGCTCAAACATGTCCTTGACAGACACCTGACTGTGGGCAGATGAGCAGGAACTGCTCAAAGTGAGAGACAGGGTGGCGGATGGTTGAGAGGGGGCAAGGAGGACAGCAGTGGTTGACGTGGCTGAAGATGCTGGACCAGGAGGTGGATGGCGGCTTTGAGTTTGTGTGCTGCTTGTACTCATATGTTGATCCCATAGGCGTTTGTGATGTGCGATCATGTGCCTTCGCAAAGCAGTTGTACCTAGGTGGGTGTTGGACTTCCCACGACTCAGTTTCTTTTGGCACAGGTTGCAAATGGCATCGCTGTTGTCAGAGGCAGACACACAAAAAAAATGCCACACTGCTGAGCTCTGCAATGACGGCATTCTGGTGTTGGCAACAGCATGCGTTGATTGGCGTGCTGTCTGGCTGACCCCGGGTGCCGATGCATGCTGTCTGACTGTGCCACTAGCTCCTTGCGACGACCTCACCCTGCTTCCAACTCGTCTCCTCCTCCTCTCTGTCTCCCCATCTTAACTTTCCCCTTGTTCTTTTTCTCTTCTAGCGGGCACCCACGTGACATCCACGGACTCATCGTCATCATCAACCGCTTCACTTGTATCTGACAACTCAGCAAAGGAAGCAGCAGCGGGTACAACATCATCACACCGTACGTCCATGTGTGTAATGCTGCCTGAGACATATCCCTGTTATCTACATCCTCTGGCAATAATGGTTGCGCATCACTATCACTCATTTCTTCCAACTGATGTGTAAATAACTCCTCTGACAGATCAAGTGAAGTGGCTGTGGTGCTAGTGTTGGTGGTGGCGGAAGGCGAGCGAGTGGTAACTTGAGAGGTGCCCGAAGCTAAGCTGGAGGAGGATGGTGCGTCAAGGTTCCGAGCGGAAGCTGTAGAAGATTGGGTGTCCTATGTTAGCCAGTCAACTATGTCCTCAGAACTTTTCGAGTTCAGGGTACGTGACCTCTGAACACTGGGCATTATTCTAGGGCCAAAGGGAATCACAGCACCATGACCATGACTGCCCTGCGGGGTGGCCTGCCTCTGCCTGTCATTTTATTTTCGATTAGTCGTACTATGCGTGAAAGCTACTGTGACAACAGATATGGGTGGCACCGTGCACTGGCAGAAGTTGGCAGAGTAGACGCTGTAGGCCTGACACACACGCTTGCAGACAACTAACTGCTATTCAATCTATTACAGTCAAAATTGTATTTTTTTTTAAATGTACGCTACTGTTACACCAGATATGAGTTGCATTGGTGTGACACTGTGCCCTGGCAGGCACTGAAACGCACACGTGTGAAGGAAACTGACTGCTATTATTTCACAGTCAAAAAGTGTTGTTTTTTTAAATGTACACTACTGTTACACCAGATATGAGTTGCACTGGTGTGACACTGTGCCCTGGCAGGCACTGAAACGCACACGTGTGAAGGAAACTGACTGCTATTATTTCACAGTCAAAAAAGTGTTGTTGTTTTTTTTAAATGTACACTACTGTTACACCAGATATGATAAGAGAAAAAGGGGCCCAATGGCACTACTGAGATGTTATAGGGAATATAATTAGTAGTAATAGTTATTTAAATAATAACTTGGAGGAAATTAACGTACATGTGTTCCTCCTAATACTACGTGATGCAAACGTTGGTGCTGTGTACCAGTTAATGAGAGAACTGAGGAAGATCAAAGTCTTCAGAAAATGTACACATTTATAGCACTCAAATTCCCTGAATGTAGAATACGACTGAGTTACAATTGGCAGGTGTACAGGAAAATTTAAAATATAACTTTTATTGGAACTTTAAAAAAATGTAGAACAATACACATTAAAAACACAGGAATAGTGTTAGTTCAAAAGAGGAGAGAGTGTTAATAGGGGTTTGGATCACCGACTTAGCAGCAATTAATCCTTGCAATTTGCAATTTATCAGGAAGTTGTAATAATGAAAACTGAGAGTACATCTATGGTTCCTCAATCAGATGGTTGATCCTTGTTTATGTATCACAAGGGTCAAGTACAATAATTAGTTCAGGCACTATTGTTGATTACAGGGTGGTTTAACATGAGAGACCATGCATGGGTAGTTAGTATGATACAACACTTATGTTAATGTATATGATTATGGCATATTTGTGATATACCATGTACTTGGTTTGACATTTGGTATTTTTGGATAGTCTAAATATCATACATCATGCATGAATATTTCCTCTGACGTTCCTATTTGATTATTTTGTGACAGTAATAATTTTTACAACTTGCAATTGTTGCGGTATAAACCCAGGGTGGTAATTATTCAGAACAAATTTATCTCTATCAGGATTAATGTACCAACTAAATGACCAGGACTACTGTTTATATTGGTAGTGATCAATGTGAAGTATCCCTGTATTAATAGATATTTATGTCTCTTAAAAATTCCTGAAATTAGCCCAGGACATTGAACAGGTGGTAAATTAAATCATAGTATATTACAATGCGTTCTGAATCACTAATATTGGGTTAAATTAGTGTCTAAGGGTTAAATTGTCCTGTTAATATATATCCGCATATATTGTACCAATATTGCTGTGTATTACTATTGTCTGCAAATATTGCTTGTCACGATTTGCTAAGCTGTTATGATAACTGTCAGAGACAGATCAGGTTTGCTATATACCTGGTCCCTGGTCTGTTAACAACACGTGTGAAGGAAACTGACTGCTATTATTTCACATTCAAAAAAGTGTTGTTTTTTTTAAATGTACACTACTGTTACACCAGATATGAGTTGCACTGGTGTGACACTGTGCCCTGGCAGGAAGGCACTGAAACCCACACGTGTGAAGGAAACTGACTGCTATTATTTCACAGTCAAAAAAGTGTTGTTGTTTTTTTAAATGTACACTACTGTTATACCATATATGAGTTGCACTGGTGTGACACTGTGCCCTGGCAGGCAAGCACTGAAACGCACACGTGTGAAGGAAACTGACTGCTATTATTTAACACAGTCAAAAAATTGTTTTTTTTTTAAATCTACACTACTGTTACAACAGATATGAGTTGCACTGGTGTGACACTGTGCCCTGGCAGGCAAGCACTGAAACGCACACATGTGAAGGAAACTGACTGCTATTATTTAACACAGTCAAAAAATTGTTTTTTTTTTAAATCTACACTACTGTTACAACAGATATGAGTTGCACTGGTGTGACACTGTGCCTTGGAAGGCAAGCACTGAAACGCACACGTGTGAAGGAAAATGACTGCTATTATTTCACAGTCAAAAAAGTGTTGTTTTTTTTTTAAATGTACACTACTGTTACACCAGATATGAGTTGCACTGGTGTGACACTGTGCCCTGGCAGGCAGGCATTGAAACCAACACGTGTGAAGGAAACTGACTGCTATTATTTCACAGTCAAAACAGTGTTTTTTTTTTTAAATGTACACTACTGTTACACCAGATATGAGTTGCACTGGTGTGACACTGTACCCTGGCAGGCAGGCACTGAAATGCACACATGTGAAGGAAACTGACTGCTATTATTTCACAGTCAAAAAAAGTGTTGTTTTTTTTAAATGTACACTACTGTTAGAACAGATATAAGTTGCACTGGTGTGACACTGTGCCCTGGCAGGCACTGAAACACACACGTGTGAAGGAAACTGACTGCTATTATTTCACAGTCAAAAAAGTGTTGTTTTTTTTAAAAAATGTACACTACTGTTACACCAGATATGAGTTGCACTGGTGTGACACTGTGCCCTGGCAGGAAGGCACTGAAACCCACACGTGTGAAGGAAACTGACTACTATTATTTCACAGTCAAAAAAGTATTGTTTTTTTTAAATGTACACTACTGTTACACCAGATATGAGTTGCACTGGGGTGACACTGTGCCCTGGCAGGCACTGAAACGCACACGTGTGAAGGAAACTGACTGCTATTATTTCACAGTCAAAAAAAGTGTTGTTTTTTTTTAAATGTACACTACTGTTACACCAGATATGAGTTGCACTGGTGTGACACTGTACCCTGGCAGGCAGGCACTGAAATGCACACGTGTGAAGGAAACTGACTGCTATTATTTCACAGTCAAAAAAAGTGTGTTTTTTTTTTTAAATGTACACAACCGTTACAACAGATATGAGTTGCACTGGTGTGACACTGTGCCCTGGCAGGCAGGCACTGAAATGCACACGTGTGAAGGAAACTGACTGCTATTATTTCACAGTCAAAAAAAGTGTTTTGTTTTTTTAAATGTACACAACCGTTACAACAGATATGAGTTGCACTGGTGTGACACTGTGCCCTGGCAGGCACTGAAACACACACATGTGAAGGAAACTGACTGCTATTATTTCACAGTCAAAAAAGTTTTTTTTGTTTTTTTTTTAAATGTACACTACTGTTACACCAGATATGAGTTGCACTGGTGTGACACTGTACCCTGGCAGGCAGGCACTGAAATGCACACGTGTGAAGGAAACTGACTGCTATTATTTCACAGTCAAAAAAGTGTGTTTTTTTTAAATGTACACTACTGTTACAACAGATATGAGTTGCACTGGTGTGACACTGTGCCCTGGCAGGCACTGAAACACACACATGTGAAGGAAACTGACTGCTATTATTTCACAGTCAAAAAAGTGTTGTTTTTTTTAAAATGTACACTACTGTTACACCAGATATGAGTTGCACTGGTGTGACACTGTACCCTGGCAGGCAGGCACTGAAATGCACACGTGTGAAGGAAACTGACTGCTATTATTTCACAGTCAAAAAAGTGTTTTTTTTTTTAAATGTACACTACTGTAACACCAGATATGAGTTGCACTGGTGTGACACTGTGCCCTGGCAGGCACTGAAACACACACGTGTGAAGGAAACTGACTGCTATTATTTCACAGTCAAAAAAGTGTTTTTTTTTTTTTTAAATGTACACTACTGTTACACCAGATATGAGTTGCACTGGTGTGACACTGTACCCTGGCAGGCAGGCACTGAAATGCACACGTGTGAAGGAAACTGACTGCTATTATTTCACAGTCAAAAAAGTGTTTTTTTTTTTAAATGTACACTACTGTAACACCAGATATGAGTTGCACTGGTGTGACACTGTGCCCTGGCAGGCACTGAAACACACACGTGTGAAGGAAACTGACTGCTATTATTTCACAGTCAAAAAAGTGTTGTTTTTTTTTAAAATGTACACTACTGTTACACCAGATATGAGTTGCACTGGTGTGACACTGTGCCCTAGCAGGCAGGCACTGAAAACCACACGTGTGAAGGAAACTGACTGCTATTATTTCACAGTCAAAAAAGTATTGTTTTTTTTAAATGTACACTACTGTTACACCAGATATGAGTTGCACTGGGGTGACACTGTGCCCTGGCAGGCACTGAAACGCACACGTGTGAAGGAAACTGACTGCTATTATTTCACAGTCAAAAAAAGTGTTGTTTTTTTTTAAATGTACACTACTGTTACACCAGATATGAGTTGCACTGGTGGGACACTGTGCCCTGGCAGGCAGGCACTGAAACGCACACGTGTGAAGGAAACTGACTGCTATTATTTCACAGTCAAAAAAGTGTTTTTTTTTTATAATGTACACTACTGTTACACCAGATATGAGTTGCACTGGTGTGACACTGTGCCCTGGCAGGCAGGCACTGAAACCCACACGTGTGAAGGAAACTGACTGCTATTATTTCACAGTAAAAAAAGTATTGTTTTTTTAAATGTACACTACTGTTACACCAGATATGAGTTGCAATGGGGTGACACTGTGCCCTGGCAGGCACTGAAATGCACACGTGTGAAGGAAACTGACTGCTATTATTTCACAGTCAAAAAAAGTGTTGTTTTTTTTAAAATGTACACTACTGTTACACCAGATATGAGTTGCACTGGTGTGACACTGTGCCCTGGCAGGCAGGCACTGAAACGCACACGTGTGAAGGAAACTGACTGCTATTATTTCACAGTCAAAAAAGTGTTGTTGTTTTTTTAAATGTACACTACTGTTACACCAGATATGAGTTGCACTGGTGTGACACTGTACCCTGGCAGGCAGGCACTGAAACCCACACGTGTGAAGGAAACTGACTGCTATTATTTCACAGTCAAAAAAGTATTGTTTTTTTTAAATGTACACTACTGTTACACCAGATATGAGTTGCACTGGGGTGACACTGTGCCCTGGCAGGCACTGAAACGCACACGTGTGAAGGAAACTGACTGCTATTATTTCACAGTCAAAAAAAGTGTTGTTTTTTTTTAAATGTACACTACTGTTACACCAGATATGAGTTGCACTGGTGTGACACTGTGCCCTGGCAGGAAGGCACTGAAACCCACACGTGTGAAGGAAACTGACTGCTATTATTTCACAGTCAAAAAAGTATTGTTTTTTTTAAATGTACACTACTGTTACACCAGATATGAGTTGCACTGGGGTGACACTGTGCCCTGGCAGGCACTGAAACGCACACGTGTGAAGGAAACTGACTGCTATTATTTCACAGTCAAAAAAAGTGTTGTTTTTTTTTAAATGTACACTACTGTTACACCAGATATGAGTTGCACTGGTGTGACACTGTGCCCTGGCAGGAAGGCACTGAAACCCACACGTGTGAAGGAAACTGACTGCTATTATTTCACAGTCAAAAAAGTATTGTTTTTTTTAAATGTACACTACTGTTACACCAGATATGAGTTGCACTGGGGTGACACTGTGCCCTGGCAGGCACTGAAACGCACACGTGTGAAGGAAACTGACTGCTATTATTTCACAGTCAAAAAAAGTGTTGTTTTTTTTTAAATGTACACTACTGTTACACCAGATATGAGTTGCACTGGTGTGACACTGTGCCCTGGCAGGCAGGCACTGAAACACACACGTGTAAAGGAAACTGACTGCTATTATTTCACAGTCAAAAAAGTGTTGTTTTTTTTTAAATGTACACTACTGTTACACCAGATATGAGTTGCACTGGTGTGACACTGTACCCTGGCAGGCAGGCACTGAAATGCACACGTGTGAAGGAAACTGACTGCTATTATTTCACAGTCAAAAAAGTATTGTTTTTTTTAAATGTACACTACTGTTACACCAGATATGAGTTGCACTGGTGTGACACTGTACCCTGGCTGGCAGGCAGGCACTGAAATGCACACGTGTGAAGGAAACTGACTGCTATTATTTCACAGTCAAAAAAAGTGTTTTATTTTTTTTAAATGTACACTACTGTTACATACAGATATGAGTTGCACTGGTGTGACACTGTGCCCTGGCAGGCACTGAAACACACACATGTGAAGGAAACTGACTGCTATTATTTCACAGTCAAAAAAGTTTTTTTTTTTTTTAAATGTACACTACTGTTACACCAGATATGAGTTGCACTGGTGTGACACTGTACCCTGGCAGGCAGGCACTGAAATGCACACGTGTGAAGGAAACTGACTGCTATTATTTCACAGTCAAAAAAGTGTTGTTTTTTTTTAAAATGTACACTACTGTTACACCAGATATGAGTTGCACTGGTGTGACACTGTGCCCTAGCAGGCAGGCACTGAAACCCACACGTGTGAAGGAAACTGACTGCTATTATTTCACAGTCAAAAAAGTATTGTTTTTTTTAAATGTACACTACTGTTACACCAGATATGAGTTGCACTGGGGTGACACTGTGCCCTGGCAGGCACTGAAACGCACACGTGTGAAGGAAACTGACTGCTATTATTTCACAGTCAAAAAAAGTGTTGTTTTTTTTTAAATGTACACTACTGTTACACCAGATTTGAGTTGCACTGGTGGGACACTGTGCCCTGGCAGGCAGGCACTGAAACGCACACGTGTGAAGGAAACTGACTGCTATTATTTCACAGTCAAAAAAGTGTTTTTTTTTTTTAAAATGTACACTACTGTTACACCAGATATGAGTTGCACTGGTGTGACACTGTACCCTGGCAGGCAGGCACTGAAATGCACACGTGTGAAGGAAACTGACTGCTATTATTTCACAGTCAAAAAAGTGTTTTTTTTTTTAAATGTACACTACTGTAACACCAGATATGAGTTGCACTGGTGTGACACTGTGCCCTGGCAGGCACTGAAACACACACGTGTGAAGGAAACTGACTGCTATTATTTCACAGTCAAAAAAGTGTTGTTTTTTTTTAAAATGTACACTACTGTTACACCAGATATGAGTTGCACTGGTGTGACACTGTGCCCTAGCAGGCAGGCACTGAAAACCACACGTGTGAAGGAAACTGACTGCTATTATTTTACAGTCAAAAAAGTATTGTTTTTTTTAAATGTACACTACTGTTACACCAGATATGAGTTGCACTGGGGTGACACTGTGCCCTGGCAGGCACTGAAACGCACACGTGTGAAGGAAACTGACTGCTATTATTTCACAGTCAAAAAAAGTGTTGTTTTTTTTTAAATGTACACTACTGTTACACCAGATATGAGTTGCACTGGTGTGACACTGTGCCCTGGCAGGCAGGCACTGAAACGCACACGTGTGAAGGAAACTGACTGCTATTATTTCACAGTCAAAAAAGTGTTTTTTTTTTATAATGTACACTACTGTTACACCAGATATGAGTTGCACTGGTGTGACACTGTGCCCTGGCAGGCAGGCACTGAAACCCACACGTGTGAAGGAAACTGACTGCTATTATTTCACAGTAAAAAAAGTATTGTTTTTTTAAATGTACACTACTGTTACACCAGATATGAGTTGCAATGGGGTGACACTGTGCCCTGGCAGGCACTGAAATGCACACGTGTGAAGGAAACTGACTGCTATTATTTCACAGTCAAAAAAAGTGTTGTTTTTTTTAAAATGTACACTACTGTTACACCAGATATGAGTTGCACTGGTGTGACACTGTGCCCTGGCAGGCAGGCACTGAAACGCACACGTGTGAAGGAAACTGACTGCTATTATTTCACAGTCAAAAAAGTGTTGTTGTTTTTTTAAATGTACACTACTGTTACACTGGGGTGACACTGTGCCCTGGCAGGCACTGAAACGCACACGTGTGAAGGAAACTGACTGCTATTATTTCACAGTCAAAAAAAGTGTTGTTTTTTTTTAAATGTACACTACTGTTACACCAGATATGAGTTGCACTGGTGTGACACTGTGCCCTGGCAGGAAGGCACTGAAACCCACACGTGTGAAGGAAACTGACTGCTATTATTTCACAGTCAAAAAAGTATTGTTTTTTTTAAATGTACACTACTGTTACACCAGATATGAGTTGCACTGGGGTGACACTGTGCCCTGGCAGGCACTGAAACGCACACGTGTGAAGGAAACTGACTGCTATTATTTCACAGTCAAAAAAAGTGTTGTTTTTTTTTAAATGTACACTACTGTTACACCAGATATGAGTTGCACTGGTGTGACACTGTGCCCTGGCAGGAAGGCACTGAAACCCACACGTGTGAAGGAAACTGACTGCTATTATTTCACAGTCAAAAAAGTATTGTTTTTTTTAAATGTACACTACTGTTACACCAGATATGAGTTGCACTGGGGTGACACTGTGCCCTGGCAGGCACTGAAACGCACACGTGTGAAGGAAACTGACTGCTATTATTTCACAGTCAAAAAAAGTGTTGTTTTTTTTTAAATGTACACTACTGTTACACCAGATATGAGTTGCACTGGTGTGACACTGTGCCCTGGCAGGCAGGCACTGAAACACACACGTGTAAAGGAAACTGACTGCTATTATTTCACAGTCAAAAAAGTGTTGTTTTTTTTTAAATGTACACTACTGTTACACCAGATATGAGTTGCACTGGTGTGACACTGTACCCTGGCAGGCAGGCACTGAAATGCACACGTGTGAAGGAAACTGACTGCTATTATTTCACAGTCAAAAAAAGTGTTTTATTTTTTTTAAATGTACACTACTGTTACATACAGATATGAGTTGCACTGGTGTGACACTGTGCCCTGGCAGGCACTGAAACACACACATGTGAAGGAAACTGACTGCTATTATTTCACAGTCAAAAAAGTTTTTTTTTTTTTAAATGTACACTACTGTTACACCAGATATGAGTTGCACTGGTGTGACACTGTACCCTGGCAGGCAGGCACTGAAATGCACACGTGTGAAGGAAACTGACTGCTATTATTTCACAGTCAAAAAAGTGTTGTTTTTTTTTAAAATGTACACTACTGTTACACCAGATATGAGTTGCACTGGTGTGACACTGTGCCCTAGCAGGCAGGCACTGAAACCCACACGTGTGAAGGAAACTGACTGCTATTATTTCACAGTCAAAAAAGTATTGTTTTTTTTAAATGTACACTACTGTTACACCAGATATGAGTTGCACTGGGGTGACACTGTGCCCTGGCAGGCACTGAAACGCACACGTGTGAAGGAAACTGACTGCTATTATTTCACAGTCAAAAAAAGTGTTGTTTTTTTTTAAATGTACACTACTGTTACACCAGATTTGAGTTGCACTGGTGGGACACTGTGCCCTGGCAGGCAGGCACTGAAACGCACACGTGTGAAGGAAACTGACTGCTATTATTTCACAGTCAAAAAAGTGTTTTTTTTTTATAATGTACACTACTGTTACACCAGATATGAGTTGCACTGGTGTGACACTGTGCCCTGGCAGGCAGGCACTGAAACCCACACGTGTGAAGGAAACTGACTGCTATTATTTCACAGTAAAAAAAGTATTGTTTTTTTAAATGTACACTACTGTTACACCAGATATGAGTTGCAATGGGGTGACACTGTGCCCTGGCAGGCACTGAAATGCACACGTGTGAAGGAAACTGACTGCTATTATTTCACAGTCAAAAAAAGTGTTGTTTTTTTTAAAATGTACACTACTGTTACACCAGATATGAGTTGCACTGGTGTGACACTGTGCCCTGGCAGGCAGGCACTGAAACGCACACGTGTGAAGGAAACTGACTGCTATTATTTCACAGTCAAAAAAGTGTTTTTTTTTTTTTTTAAATGTACACTACTGTTACACCAGATATGAGTTGCACTGGTGTGACACTGTACCCTGGCAGGCAGGCACTGAAACCCACACGTGTGAAGGAAACTGACTGCTATTATTTCACAGTCAAAAAAGTATTGTTTTTTTTAAATGTACACTACTGTTACACCAGATATGAGTTGCACTGGGGTGACACTGTGCCCTGGCAGGCACTGAAACGCACACGTGTGAAGGAAACTGACTGCTATTATTTCACAGTCAAAAAAAGTGTTGTTTTTTTTAAAATGTACACTACTGTTACACCAGATATGAGTTGCACTGGTGTGACACTGTGCCCTGGCAGGAAGGCACTGAAACCCACACGTGTGAAGGAAACTGACTGCTATTATTTCACAGTCAAAAAAGTATTGTTTTTTTTAAATGTACACTACTGTTACACCAGATATGAGTTGCACTGGGGTGACACTGTGCCCTGGCAGGCACTGAAACGCACACGTGTGAAGGAAACTGACTGCTATTATTTCACAGTCAAAAAAAGTGTTGTTTTTTTTTAAATGTACACTACTGTTACACCAGATATGAGTTGCACTGGTGTGACACTGTGCCCTGGCAGGCAGGCAGGCACTGAAACACACACGTGTAAAGGAAACTGACTGCTATTATTTCACAGTCAAAAAAGTGTTGTTTTTTTTTAAATGTACACTACTGTTACACCAGATATGAGTTGCACTGGTGTGACACTGTACCCTGGCAGGCACTGAAATGCACACGTGTGAAGGAAACTGACTGCTATTATTTCACAGTCAAAAAAAGTGTTGTTGTTTTTTAAATGTACACTACTGTTACACCAGATATGAGTTGCACTGGTGTGACACTGTGCCCTGGCAGGCAGGCACTGAAACGCACACGTGTGAAGGAAACTGACTGCTATTATTTCACAGTCAAAAAAGTGGGTTTTTTTTTTTAAATGTACACTACTGTTACACCAGATATGAGTTGCACTGGTGTGACACTGTACCCTGGCAGGCAGGCACTGAAATGCACACGTGTGAAGGAAACTGACTGCTATTATTTCACAGTCAAAAAAAGTGTTGTTTTTTTTTTAAATGTACACTACTGTTACACCAGATATGAGTTGCACTGGGGTGACACTGTGCCCTGGCAGGCACTGAAACACACACATGTGAAGGAAACTGACTGCTATTATTTCACAGTCAAAAAAGTATTGTTTTTTTTAAATGTACACTACTGTTACATCAGATATGAGTTGCACTGGTGTGACACTGTGCCCTGGCAGGCAGGCACTGAAACCCACACGTGTGAAGGAAACTGACTATTATTTCACAGTCAAAAAAGTATTGTTTTTTTTAAATGTACACTACTGTTACACCAGATATGAGTTGCACTGGGGTGACACTGTGCCCTGGCAGGCACTGAAACGCACACGTGTGAAGGAAACTGACTGCTATTATTTCACAGTCAAAAAAAGTGTTGTTTTTTTTTAAATGTACACTACTGTTACACCAGATATGAGTTGCACTGGTGTGACACTGTGCCCTGGCAGGCAGGCACTGAAACGCACACGTGTGAAGGAAACTGACTGCTATTATTTCACAGTCAAAAAAGTGTTTTTTTTTTTATAATGTACACTACTGTTACACCAGATATAAGTTGCACTGGTGTGACACTGTGCCCTGGCAGGCAGGCACTGAAACCCACACGTGTGAAGGAAACTGACTGCTATTATTTCACTGTCAAAAAAGTATTGTTTTTTTAAATGTACACTACTGTTACACCAGATATGAGTTGCAATGGTGTGACACTGTGCCCTGGCAGGCACTGAAATGCACACGTGTGAAGGAAACTGACTGCTATTATTTCACAGTCAAAAAAGTGTTGTTTTTTTTTTAAATGTACACTACTGTTACACCAGATATGAGTTGCACTGGTGTGACACTGTACCCTGGCAGGCAGGCACTGAAATGCACACGTGTGAAGGAAACTGACTGCTATTATTTCACAGTCAAAAAAAGTGTTGTTTTTTTTTAAATGTACACTACTGTTACACCAGATATGAGTTGCACTGGGGTGACACTGTGCCCTGGCAGGCACTGAAACACACACATGTGAAGGAAACTAACTGCTATTATTTCACAGTCAAAAAAGTGTTGTTTTTTTTAAATGTACACTACTGTTACACCAGATATGAGTTGCACTGGTGTGACACTGTGCCCTGGCAGGAAGGCACTGAAACCCACACGTGTGAAGGAAACTGACTGCTATTATTTCACAGTCAAAAAAGTGTTGTTGTTTTTTTAAATGTACACTACTGTTATACCATATATGAGTTGCACTGGTGTGACACTGTGCCCTGGCAGGAAGGCACTGAAACCCACACGTGTGAAGGAAACTGACTGCTATTATTTCACAGTCAAAAAAGTGTTTTTTTTTTTTAAATGTACACTACTGTTACACCAGATATGAGTTGCACTGGTGTGACACTGTGCCCTGGCAGGCAGGCACTGAAATGCACACGCGTGAAGGAAACTGATTGCTAATATTTCACAGTCAAAAAAAGTGTTGTTTTTTTTTAAATGTACACTACTGTTACACCAGATATGAGTTGCACTGGTGTGACACTGTACCCTGGCAGGCAGGCACTGAAATGCACACGTGTGAAGGAAACTGACTGCTATTATTTCACAGTCAAAAAAAGTGTTGTTTTTTTTAAATGTACACTACTGTTACAACAGATATGAGTTGCACTGGGGTGACACTGTGCCCTGGCAGGCACTGAAACGCACACGTGTGAAGGAAACTGACTGCTATTATTTCACAGTCAAAAAAGTGTTGTTTTTTTAAAATTTACACTACTGTTACACCAGATATGAGTTGCACTGGTGTGACACTGTGCCCTGGCAGGCAGGCACTGAAACGCACACGTGTGAAGGAAACTGACTGCTATTATTTCACAGTCAAAAAAGTGTTGTTTTTTTTAAATGTACACTACTGTTACACCAGATATGAGTTGCACTGGTGTGACACTGTGCCCTGGCAGGCAGGCACTGAAACGCACACGTGTGAAGGAAACTGACTGCTATTATTTCACAGTCAAAAAAGTGGGTTTTTTTTTTTAAATGTACACTACTGTTACACCAGATATGAGTTGCACTGGTGTGACACTGTACCCTGGCAGGCAGGCACTGAAATGCACACGTGTGAAGGAAACTGACTGCTATTATTTCACAGTCAAAAAAAGTGTTGTTTTTTTTTTAAATGTACACTACTGTTACACCAGATATGAGTTGCACTGGGGTGACACTGTGCCCTGGCAGGCACTGAAACACACACATGTGAAGGAAACTGACTGCTATTATTTCACAGTCAAAAAAGTATTGTTTTTTTTAAATGTACACTACTGTTACATCAGATATGAGTTGCACTGGTGTGACACTGTGCCCTGGCAGGCAGGCACTGAAACCCACACGTGTGAAGGAAACTGACTATTATTTCACAGTCAAAAAAGTATTGTTTTTTTTAAATGTACACTACTGTTACACCAGATATGAGTTGCACTGGGGTGACACTGTGCCCTGGCAGGCACTGAAACGCACACGTGTGAAGGAAACTGACTGCTATTATTTCACAGTCAAAAAAAGTGTTGTTTTTTTTTAAATGTACACTACTGTTACACCAGATATGAGTTGCACTGGGGTGACACTGTGCCCTGGCAGGCACTGAAACACACACATGTGAAGGAAACTGACTGCTATTATTTCACAGTCAAAAAAGTATTGTTTTTTTTAAATGTACACTACTGTTACATCAGATATGAGTTGCACTGGTGTGACACTGTGCCCTGGCAGGCAGGCACTGAAACCCACACGTGTGAAGGAAACTGACTGCTATTATTTCACAGTCAAAAAAAGTGTTGTTTTTTTTTTTAAATGTACACTACTGTTACACCAGATATGAGTTGCACTGGGGTGACACTGTGCCCTGGCAGGCACTGAAACGCACACGTGTGAAGGAAACTGACTGCTATTATTTCACAGTCAAAAAAAGTGTTGTTTTTTTTTAAATGTACACTACTGTTACACCAGATATGAGTTGCACTGGTGTGACACTGTGCCCTGGCAGGCAGGCACTGAAACGCACACGTGTGAAGGAAACTGACTGCTATTATTTCACAGTCAAAAAAGTGTTTTTTTTTTTATAATGTACACTACTGTTACACCAGATATAAGTTGCACTGGTGTGACACTGTGCCCTGGCAGGCAGGCACTGAAACCCACACGTGTGAAGGAAACTGACTGCTATTATTTCACTGTCAAAAAAGTATTGTTTTTTTAAATGTACACTACTGTTACACCAGATATGAGTTGCAATGGTGTGACACTGTGCCCTGGCAGGCACTGAAATGCACACGTGTGAATGAAACTGACTGCTATTATTTCACAGTCAAAAAAGTGTTGTTTTTTTTTTAAATGTACACTACTGTTACACCAGATATGAGTTGCACTGGTGTGACACTGTACCCTGGCAGGCAGGCACTGAAATGCACACGTGTGAAGGAAACTGACTGCTATTATTTCACAGTCAAAAAAAGTGTTGTTTTTTTTTAAATGTACACTACTGTTACACCAGATATGAGTTGCACTGGGGTGACACTGTGCCCTGGCAGGCACTGAAACACACACATGTGAAGGAAACTAACTGCTATTATTTCACAGTCAAAAAAGTGTTGTTTTTTTTAAATGTACACTACTGTTACACCAGATATGAGTTGCACTGGTGTGACACTGTGCCCTGGCAGGAAGGCACTGAAACCCACACGTGTGAAGGAAACTGACTGCTATTATTTCACAGTCAAAAAAGTGTTGTTGTTTTTTTAAATGTACACTACTGTTATACCATATATGAGTTGCACTGGTGTGACACTGTGCCCTGGCAGGAAGGCACTGAAACCCACACGTGTGAAGGAAACTGACTGCTATTATTTCACAGTCAAAAAAGTGTTTTTTTTTTTTAAATGTACACTACTGTTACACCAGATATGAGTTGCACTGGTGTGACACTGTGCCCTGGCAGGCAGGCACTGAAACGCACACGTGTGAAGGAAACTGACTGCTATTATTTCACAGTCAAAAAAGTGTTTTTTTTTTTATAATGTACACTACTGTTACACCAGATATAAGTTGCACTGGTGTGACACTGTGCCCTGGCAGGCAGGCACTGAAACCCACACGTGTGAAGGAAACTGACTGCTATTATTTCACTGTCAAAAAAGTATTGTTTTTTTAAATGTACACTACTGTTACACCAGATATGAGTTGCAATGGTGTGACACTGTGCCCTGGCAGGCACTGAAATGCACACGTGTGAAGGAAACTGACTGCTATTATTTCACAGTCAAAAAAGTGTTGTTTTTTTTTTAAATGTACACTACTGTTACACCAGATATGAGTTGCACTGGTGTGACACTGTACCCTGGCAGGCAGGCACTGAAATGCACACGTGTGAAGGAAACTGACTGCTATTATTTCACAGTCAAAAAAAGTGTTGTTTTTTTTTAAATGTACACTACTGTTACACCAGATATGAGTTGCACTGGGGTGACACTGTGCCCTGGCAGGCACTGAAACACACACATGTGAAGGAAACTAACTGCTATTATTTCACAGTCAAAAAAGTGTTGTTTTTTTTAAATGTACACTACTGTTACACCAGATATGAGTTGCACTGGTGTGACACTGTGCCCTGGTAGGAAGGCACTGAAACCCACACGTGTGAAGGAAACTGACTGCTATTATTTCACAGTCAAAAAAGTGTTGTTGTTTTTTTAAATGTACACTACTGTTATACCATATATGAGTTGCACTGGTGTGACACTGTGCCCTGGCAGGAAGGCACTGAAACCCACACGTGTGAAGGAAACTGACTGCTATTATTTCACAGTCAAAAAAGTGTTTTTTTTTTTTTAAATGTACACTACTGTTACACCAGATATGAGTTGCACTGGTGTGACACTGTGCCCTGGCAGGCAGGCACTGAAATGCACACGCGTGAAGGAAACTGATTGCTAATATTTCACAGTCAAAAAAAGTGTTGTTTTTTTTTAAATGTACACTACTGTTACACCAGATATGAGTTGCACTGGTGTGACACTGTACCCTGGCAGGCAGGCACTGAAATGCACACGTGTGAAGGAAACTGACTGCTATTATTTCACAGTCAAAAAAAGTGTTGTTTTTTTTAAATGTACACTACTGTTACAACAGATATGAGTTGCACTGGGGTGACACTGTGCCCTGGCAGGCACTGAAACGCACACGTGTGAAGGAAACTGACTGCTATTATTTCACAGTCAAAAAAGTGTTGTTTTTTTAAAATTTACACTACTGTTACACCAGATATGAGTTGCACTGGTGTGACACTGTGCCCTGGCAGGCAGGCACTGAAACGCACACGTGTGAAGGAAACTGACTGCTATTATTTCACAGTCAAAAAAGTGTTGTTTTTTTTAAATGTACACTACTGTAACACCAGATATGAGTTGCACTGGGGTGACACTGTGCCCTGGCAGGCACTGAAACGGGCACACGTGTGAAGGAAACTGACTGCTATTATTTCACAGTCAAAAAGTGTTGTTTTTTTAAATGTACACTACTGTTACAACAGATATGAGTGGTGGCGCTGGGCAAGTGGGCACAGTATATGCTGTGAGCCTGACACACACGCTGGCAGGCAGGCAACTGCAATTAGATTACACAGGGAAAAAAGCAGACTGATGTTCTAGCCCTAAAAAGGGCTTTTTGGGGTGCTGTCCTTACAGCAGAGATCAGATGAGTCCTTCAGGACTGTAGTGGACACTGAATACACTAGCCTAGCTATAGATTTCCCTATTAAATCAGCAGCAGCTACACTGTCTCTCCTCTCACTAAGAATGCAGCTTCCGAATGAATCTAAAATGGATGCTGTCCAGGAGGTGGGAGGGTCTGGGAGGGAGGGTCTGCTGCTGATTGGCTGGAATGTGTCTGCTGACTGTGAGGTACAGGGTCAAAGTTTACTCAATGATGACGAATAGGGGGCACACCGAACATCGTATATGTTCGTCCGCCGCGGCGAACGCGAACATACCATGTTCGCCAGGAACTATTCTCCGGCGAACTATTTGCGACATCACTACTTCTAACACCTTTACAACTTTTTAATGCATTTACATTTAAAAATAATGTATCAGACAGTGTTATTGTGAGTGTAACTGTACTTTTAAATGCATTTTTGAGATTTTATGTGCAACTTTTTGTCTTGTGTAACATTTAACCAGAGCTCTGAAGTCGCGCTAACCTATTGCATGTTAAATTCGATTGCATTTACTTGCAACTCCTAATACGCCCACTATTTCCGATGCATGCAAAGAGATGCAAACTAACCCTTATCGCTTGTGCACAACTGTTGGAGCACCACTCATAATCTAGCCCTGAGTCTGAATTTTGTTTTGGTATATTCTCTGAATTCCAGTCACAGCAAATAAAGAGGCTGATATTTTAAGTCCCTTCAATTTTCTTTCATTCTCTTGGTATCCTTTAGTTAAGGAGCAGCAATGCACTATTGGGAGCTAGCTGAACACATCAGTAAGCCAATAAAAAGAGGCAAATATGTGCAACCACTGATCAGCGCTAGCTCCCAGCTCCTGAGCCTACCTAGGAACACTTTTCAACAAAGGATAACAAGAAAACAAAGCATTACAGATAATAAAAGAACATTCAAACGCTGTTAAATATTCTCTATCTGAATTATAACAAAAACCCACTTAGGGCCAGATTACGAAAAATACATGACAAAGTTAAGTTACACTAATAATAACACTATCTAATAATATTCACCTAGATTTAGAGTTTTGCGTTAGAAGGGGTGCGTTAGCTACGCGTGTTTTTTTCCCACCGCACCTTTTAAACAGGGCTGGTATTTAGAGTTCTCTGAAGGGCTGCGTTAGGCTCCAAAAAGGGAGCATAGAGCATAATTTACCGCCACTGCAACTCTAAATACCAGAGTTGCTTACGGACGCGGCCAGCTTCAAAAACGTGCTGGTGCACGATATCCCCATAGGAAACAATGGGGCAGTTTGAGCTGAAAGAAAACCTAACACCTGCAAAAAAGTAGCGTTCAGCTCCTAACGCAGCCCCATTGTTTACTATGGGGAAACACTTCCTAAGTCTGCACCTAACAGCCTAACATGAACCCCGAGTCTAAACACCCCAAACATTACACTTATTAACCCCTAATCTGTCGCCCCGCTATCGCTGACCCCTGCATATTATTATTAACCCCCTGCCGCTCCATAACCCGCCGCAACCTACATTATAGCTATGTACCCCTAATCTGCTGCCCCTAACATCGCCGACCCCTATATTATATTTATTAACCCCTAATCTCCAACGTCGCTGCTACCTAACTACACTTATTAACCCCTAATCTGCTGACCGGACCTCACCGCCACTATAATAAATGTATTAACCCCTAAAGCTAAGTCTAACCCTAACCCTAACACCCCCCTAAATTAAATTTAATTTAAATCTAACGAAATAAAATAAATCTTATTAAATAAATTAATCCTATTTAAAGCTAAATACTTACCTGTAAAATAAACCCTAATATAGGTACAATATAAATAATAATTATATTGTAGCTATTTTAGCATTTATATTTATTTTACAGGCAACTTTGTATTTATTTTAACTATATACAATAGCTATTAAAAAGTTAATAACCATTTAATAGCTACCTAGTTAAAATAATTACAAAATTACCTGTAAAATAAATCCTAACCTAAGTTACAATTAAACACTACACTATCAATAAATTAATTAACTAAACTATCTACAATTATCTACAATTAAATCAACTAAACTAAATTACAAAAACAAACAAACACTAAATTACAAAAAATAAAAAATGATTACAAGAATTTTAAACTAATTACACCTACTCTAAGCCCCCTAAAAAAATAACAAAGCCCCCCAAAATAAAAAAATGCCCTACCCTATTCTAAAATAAAAAGTTAACTGTTCTTTTACCTTACCAGCCCTTAAAAGGGCCTTTTGCGGGGCATGCCCCAAAGAAATCAGCTCTTTTGCATTAAAAAAAACATACAATACCCCCCCCCAACATTACAACCCACATACCCCTAATCTAACCCAAACACCCCTTAAAAAACCTAACACTAAGCCCCTGAAGATCTCCCTACCTTATCCGGGTATCACCGATCCATCCAGAAGAGGGTCCGAAGTCTTCATCCTATCCGGTAAGAAGAGGTCCAAAAGAGGGTCCAACGTCTTCATCCTATCCGGCAAGAAGAGTACATCCGGACCGGTAGACATGTTCATCCAGGCGGCGTCTTCTATCTTCATCCATCCGGAGTGGGACCATCTTGAAGCAGCCGACGCGGATCCATCCTCTTCTTCCGGCAACTCCCGACGAATGAAGGTTCCTTTAAGTGACGTCATCCAAGATGGCGTCCCTCGAATTCCGATTGGCTGATAGGATTCTATCAGCAAATCGGAATTAAGGTAGGAAAAATCTGATTGGCTGATTGAATCAGCAAATCAGATTCAAGTTCAATCCGATTGGCTGATCCAATCAGCCAATCAGATTGAGCTTGCATTCTATTGGCTGTTCCGATCAGCCAATAGAATGCAAGCTCAATCTGATTGGCTGATCCAATCAGCCAATCGGATTGAACTTGAATCTGATTGGCTGATTCAATCAGCCAATCAGATTTTTCCTACCTTAATTCCGATTGGCTGCATTGGCGGTGGGGGGGGGGGGGGAGTTGGAGCCTTATCATATCAGGTTTTGATACCGTAATGGAAGGACTGTTTATCTGGATTTCCTAAGAATAATGATTATGCTATATCATATATAAATACAAATGTTTTTGATACAGCAGTGTGCCTACCTTCTCCTGTAATTGCTATATGTATTTACAGACATATAAACACATATAAATACATGCAAATATTGTATATGTACACACATATAGTCATGTATATAACTGGGTTGGAGTCTTTTGCAGTTAAATTGATGAAAACATGTAAAAGCATATTTATTACAAAAATTAACTGTATATTTACTTTAAATACTTCACATTCCTATGTTCTGCACATATCAGAATATGCTCTATGTATTTTTAAATAGACATTCCTATATATATTTGTATATATCTATACCTGTATATAATCATCTGTATCTATATATAGTAGACATGTGCAATTTGTTTCGTCTGAATTTCGTTTTCGGCTGAATTTTGACTGATTCTGAGATTCGGATCAATCTATATTTACAAACCAGCAACATAACGAAAATACAGAAAACTAATAAATTAACAAATTAACATCCATTCGTTATTTCGGATTCATTCTTAATTCATATTCATTTTAAACCGCTGTCCCCCCACATCGCCAACACTAAATAAACCTATTAACCTCTAAACTGCCGCCCCCCCCATTTAATAGGTTTATTTAGTGTTGGCGATATGGGGGGATGGCAGTTTAGAGGTTAATAGGTTTATTTAGTGTTGGCAATGTGGGGGGACGGTGGTTTAGTGGTTAATACCTTAGGTGTTTACGATGTGGGGGGATGGAAGATTAGGGGTTAATAGGTTTATTTAGTGTTGGCGATGTTAGGGATGGCGGTTTAGAGGTTATTATTATTATCAGGTATTTGTAGAGTGCCAACAGATTCTGCAGCACTATAAACATAGGCGGTATACAAGATAACATTTATAAGGATAAAATGGGTAGAGGGCCCTGCCGAGAATTGCACTGTTGTAGTCTGCTCATATGAAGGTGATCTACAAACAGCTGGGCTCATAGGCTTACATGCTAAGTGGTTCAAGGGGATATAAATTGAGTTATGTCAGTGTAGGTTGTATGCATCCCTGAATAGTAGAGTCTTTAGGGAGTATTTGAAGCTTTCAAAACTAGGGGAGAGTCTTGTGGAGTGAGGCAGAAAGTTCCATAAGATGGGAGCCAGTCTGGAGAAGTCTTGTAAATGGGAATGTGAAGAGGTAACAAGAGTGGAGGAGAGTAGGAGATCATGAGCAGAGTTAAGGGGACGGGAGGGAGAGTATCTGGAGACAAGGGGGTCGATTTAACAAGGGCCGCATGGCCCTTGTTCCCCTTGTTTCCGTGCAAGCTGCTTCATAACTTGTCCGCTGCCGCTAAAGCTGCAGTCTTTAATCCGCCTGATACTATATAATCGGTCTTATTGACACCTCCTGCTAGCGGCTCTAGTGAACTGCTTGCGCAATGATAAATGCTGATGTCTCTCAGACAGTGTATCATGTCGGACAGACATTGGTAAATCTACCTCAAGGTCTGAGATGTAAGGAGCAGTGCAGTTGAGGGTGTATGTCAGAGTAAGAATTTTGTGTTTAATCCTAGAGGCAAGAGGAAGCCAGTGAAGTGATTGGCAGAGAGGTACAGCAGATGAAGAGCGACGTGTAAGGAAGGCATTCATTATGGATTGTAAAGGAGCTAGGCGGCAGCTAGGGAGACTAGAGAGGATGGAGTTGCAGTAATCAAGATGGGAAAAGATGAGAGTGGATTAAAATCTTAGTTGTGTCTTGTGTAAGGAAATGTCTAATTTTAGAGATGTTTTTAAGGTAGAAGCAGCAGGCTTTAGCCAAGGACTGAATGTGAGGAATGAAAGAAAGATCTGAGTTAAGTGTGATCCCAAGACATCAGGCATGTGGGGTAGGGGTAATGATGGAGTTATTGACAGTTATAGAGAAATGGGGGAAATGGAGATTTTGGAAAAAGGGGGAGAAATAATGAGCTCAGTTTTGGAGAGATTTAGATTCAGGTAATGAGAGGACATTCAAGATGAGATATGAGAGAGACAGTTAGTGACATGAGTTAGTAAGGAAGGAGATAGGTCTGGTGCAGAGAGGTAGATTTGGGTGTCGTCGGCATACAAATGATATTGAAACCCGTGGGATTTTATTATGGATCCTTATGATGACGTGTAGATTGAGAAGGGGACCGAGGACAGAGCCTTGCGGTACCCCAACAGAAAGTTGTAACGGGGCAGTTGATTCCCTGAGAGAAGGCTACACTAAAGGTACAGTTAGACAGATACGACGGGAACTACGAGAGAGCTGTGTCACAAATGCTAAAGGGTTTGGAGCAGAAGAGGTTGGTCAACAGTATCAAAAGCTGCAGACAGAGCAAGGAGGATAAGCAGAGAGAAGTGGCATTCGGATTTTGCTGTAAGTAGGTCATTGATAACATTAACAATTGCTGTCTCTGTGGAGTGATAGGGAGAAAATCCAGATTGCAATGGGTCAAGGAGGGAGTTTAATGTAAGGAAATGGGATAGGCGTGCATATACTAGCTTTTCAAGAAGCTTTGAGGCAAGAGGGAGTAGGGAAATAGGGTGGTAGTTGAATGTGGAGGTTGGATCGAAATAAGGTTTTTTTAAGGATAGGTGTGACCAGTGCATGTTTAAGAGATGAGGGAAATATACCAGTGCTGAGGGAGAGGTTGAAGATGTGTGTGAGTATAGGGGTAAGGGTAGAAGAGAGGGAGGGAAGTAGCTGGGAGGGGATGGGGTTGAGGGGACAGGTAGTTAGTCGAGAGGACAGTATAAGATCAGAAACTTCTTCCTCTGTAACAGGGGCAAAAGAGCTAAATTTATGACTATGTGGGTTTTGGATGATTGTGAGCTTTTGAGGGGGTGGGAGACCGATAGTATGTTAAGAGCTGATTTCATTTCTGATGGAGTTGATTTTGTTATTGAAGTAGCTGGCAAAATCTTGAGCTGAGAGAGAAGTTGTATTAGGAACTGGGAATGGACGGAGAAGGGTAAGTGAGGAGATGATGGTCAGAAAGAGGAAAAGGGGAGTTTGTGACGTTTGAGATAGTGCATTGATAGCTTAAAATCAGATCAAGGAAGTGACCATCATTGTGAGTGGGAGAGTCAGTCCATTGTGACAGGCCGAAAGAGGAAGTGAGTTGCAGAAGTTGTTTTGCAGAGGAGGCAGTATGATTGTCAACAGGGAGGTTGAAGTCACCAAGAATGAGAGCAGGAGTATCTAAAGAAAGGAATTTAGGTAGCCAGGCGGCAAAGTGATCTAGAAATAGAGTTGAGGAGCCAGGGGGCAGTATATGACTGCAAAGCATAGAGAGAGGGGAGAGAATAAGCCAATCATGTGTGTTTTGAATGAAGACAATGTGAGGGAAGAGATGGGATGTATTTTTTGAAAGGTGCAACAAGAGGAAAGTAAAATACCAACACCACCTCCTTGTCTATTATCAGACCTAGGAGTATGGCTGAAGTGGAGACCCCCATGGGACAGTGCAGCCAAGGAAGCTGTGTTTGAAGGACAGAGCCAGGTTTCTGTGAGAGCCAGAAGATTAAGAGTGTAGAAGATAAAGAGGTCATGGATAGAAGTGAGCTTGTTGCAAACAGAGCGAGACTTCCAGAGTGTACAAGTGAAGGGCGGTGGCTTTAGATGCAAGAGGAATGAGATTATGGTTACCCGAGTTTTGTTTTTGAAGTCTATTAAAAGGCACACATGGGTGTGCAAGGCTAGGAAGTTGTGGGGGACTAGGATTAGGGAGATGTCAAGAGCAACTGCATGAACAAGAGGGAGAATGACATGAGATGAGATGCAGATTGGGATGAGTTGTAAGGGGGAGAGAGAATCTTTAGGAATGTGTGAAGTTCATGAATACAAAAGTAAGGTGAGGTTAAGAGAGATAGGCTAATTAGGTTTATTTATTAGTTGTGAGGCAGGCCGATGGCGGTTTAGGGGTATTTATGGTAATTTCTTAGTTGCTAAATATGCCCCTGTATATTAACATACAAATCATTTCTGAGGAGGGAAATGACATTCATAACACTATATATATACAGGGAGTGCAGAATTATTAGGCAAATGAGTATTTTGACCACATCATCCTTTTTATGCATGTTGTCTTACTCCAAGCTATATAGGCTTGAAAGCCTACTATCAATTAAGCATATTAGGTGATGTGCATCTCTGTAATGAGAAGGGGTGTGGTCTAATGACATCAACACCCTATATCAGGTGTGCATAATTATTAGGCAACTTCCTTTCCTTTGGCAAAATGGGTCAAAAGAAGGACTTGACAGGCTCAGAAAAGTCAAAAATAGT
This sequence comes from Bombina bombina, assembly GCF_027579735.1. Taxonomy (NCBI): domain Eukaryota; kingdom Metazoa; phylum Chordata; class Amphibia; order Anura; family Bombinatoridae; genus Bombina; species Bombina bombina. The sequence goes on from NC_069501.1 coordinate 571,333,881, forward strand.
GAGATATCTTGCAGAGGGATGCAGCACTCTTAAAATTGCAAAGCTTCTGAAGCGTGATCATCGAACAATCAAGCGTTTCATTCAAAAAAGTCAACAGGGTCGCAAGAAGCGTGTGGAAAAACCAAGGCGCAAAATAACTGCCCATGAACTGAGAAAAGTCAAGCGTGCAGCTGCCAAGATGCCACTTGCCACCAGTTTGGCCATATTTCAGAGCTGCAACATCACTGGAGTGCCCAAAAGCACAAGTTGTGCAATACTCAGAGACATGGCCAAGGTAAGAAAGGCTGAAAGACGACCACCACTGAACAAGACACACAAGCTGAAACGTCAAGACTGGGCCAAGAAATATCTCAATACTGATTTTTCTAAGGTTTTATGGACTGATGAAATGAGAGTGAGTCTTGATGGGCCAGATGGATGGGCCCGTGGCTGGATTGGTAAAGGGCAGAGAGCTCCAGTCCGACTCAGATGCCAGCAAGGTGGAGGTGGAGTACTGGTTTGGGCTGGTATCATCAAAGATGAGCTTGTGGGGCCTTTTCGGGTTGAGGATGGAGTCAAGCTCAACTCCCAGTCCTACTGCCAGTTTCTGGAAGACACCTTCTTCAAGCAGTGGTACAGGAAGAAGTCTGCATCCTTCAAGAAAAACATGATTTTCATGCAGGACAATGCTCCATCACACGCGTCCAAGTACTCCACAGCGTGGCTGGCAAGAAAGGGTATAAAAGAAGAAAATCTAATGACATGGCCTCCTTGTTCACCTGATCTGAACCCCATTGAGAACCTGTGGTCCATCATCAAATGTGAGATTTACAAGGAGGGAAAACAGTACACCTCTCTGAACAGTGTCTGGGAGGCTGTGGTTGCTGCTGCACGCAATGTTGATGGTGAACAGATCAAAACACTGACAGAATCCATGGATGGCAGGCTTTTGAGTATCCTTGCAAAGAAAGGTGGCTATATTGGTCACTTATTTGTTCTTGTTTCGTTTTTGAATGTCAGAAATGTATATTTGTGAATGTTAAGATGTTATATTGGTTTCACTGGTAAAAATAAATAATTGAAATGGGTATATATTTGTTTTTTGTTAAGTTGCCTAATAATTATGCACAGTAATAGTCACCTGCACACACAGATATCCCCCTAAAATAGCTAAAACTAAAAACAAACTAAAAACTACTTCCAAAAATATTCAGCTTTGATATTAATGAGTTTTTTGGGTTCATTGAGAACATGGTTGTTGTTCAATAATAAAATTAATCCTCAAAAATACAACTTGCCTAATAAATCTGCACTCCCTGTATACAGTATATACATACATACATACAGTACATGGAAACAGACACAGGGTCAGGAATCTTAATGAAAAATAGGAATTGGAGGTAAGCAGAATTAGGAGTTGGAAGGTACATAGCTAGTACTCTAAGTGGCATAAGTGGCACGTTTGTGACAATACACATGTAGCAGAAGCAAAGGGACATTTCTCTGCAGCTGGCGACATAAATGACACTTACACAGAAAATATTCTTTAAGTGGCGGGAGGCGTGATTGCAGAAGCAATTACAGAGATGCTTTAGAAATTGTAGCGTGTTGTATAGAGGTGACATCAATAAGAACTATATGCAGAGAGTTTCTTTCACATGCATTATAATATGGAATGATAGGGTCAAGTTGTATAAGGTATATGAGAATTGCTATCTTTGAAATATGTCTCAAAATTATACTAAAATTGTTATATGTATTTATAAAGATGAAGATAGATGGGTAGAAGGTGAACAGCTTCTTTTTCTCAGAAAAAGTATTTTAAGAGATAAAAATACTGAAATCCTGAGGTTTTCTGATTTGAATAAAAAATATAATAATAGTTTAACTAAATTCTGAGAACTATTAACCATTTTAGCTTCCAGTTCTAATATCTTGGTAAGAGAAAGTATAACTATTTAAAAAATATATTTTAACATTTTATATTTTTACTTTTTATAAACTAATAAATAATACATTTAAGAATTAATATAAAAGAGTTCTGCTGGCTCTTGAACCTGTGCTTTTTTTAACCATTTATAATTTTTTCATTCTTGAACCTTTGCTTTTTTTAACCATTTATAATGTTTTCATTTTGTTTTATTGCAATTAAGAAGCTGTCACACAATACTTTCTTTCCACAATAATGAAGAAATAAATAATATACAGTAAATATAAAATCAGCATGGTTTGTATTTAGGACTCAATAACTTGTAGAACTTCAAGCAAGATACAAAACGCAATTTGTCACCAATGCCAGTCTTAAAGGGACATGAAACCCAACATCTTTCATGCTTCAGGTAGAGAATACAATTTTAAACAAGATTCCAATTTACTTCTATTATTTAATTTGCTTCATTCTTCTGATCCTTTGTTGAAGAAATAGCAATGCACATGGATGAGCCAATCACACGAGGCTTCTATGTGCAGCCACCAATCAGCAGCTACTGAGTCTATTTAGATATGCTCTTCAACATAGGATATCAAAAGAATGAAACAAATTAGATGAAAGAAGTAAATTTGAAAGTTGTTTAAAATTGCATGTTCTTTCTAAATCATGAAAGAAAAAAATGTGGGTTTATTTAATGTCCCTTTAAGCTTTCTCCCAGAGGTAGACATGCTCCTGAGAAACTCAGTAACATCTATAGTAAAATAGATTATAAAAAAGACCATCAAGTTCAACCTTTCACAGTCACATTCTTTTTTCTTTTGTTGATCCAAAGGAAAACATAGAAAAAACAAATTGAAGCAATTTCAAATTGTGCCTCAAAGGAAATAAAAAATCATTTATATAGCATGTATTAGTGAAATAAAAAGCAATCTGATCATAGAGTGCTACTTTAGTTAGGCCCTTACTGTATGGGGTAATTTGTGTAGATTTACATTACAATCAGAAAGAGTATTTTTAAAGCATTTTAATACAAAGAATGAATTGCTTACAGAGTGCATGTACTTTAATACTGGGAAAAGTGAAATTAGGAAGGACCCTTTGTTACTAGTTAGTATTGGTCTAATCAAATAGGGTTGAGAAACAATTATTCTTGTATCACATATATTAGAATAATGATGTCAAGACTCATGGACGACTAACTGTTGTTATGGCTTAAAAGAAGGCTGGTGAAAAAACAGGGATGAAACAAGAGTTTCATGAAAAAAGGGAATATTTCACAAAAAAGAAAGCAAAGACATGGTCTGCAAAATGCAACATGATACACTGTCCTTTTATAAGTACTTTAATAGCTTGGCTAGTGATAAAATATTTATTAAGTTCTTGATGTTTGTAAAATAAATAACTTAATTAATTAATAAAAATGGTAATTTAGTGCTTAGGTAAAATGGCCATAGTACTATCATAAGAACTTTAAATTTAGTCTGTGGACAATTATAGTTCTCAACATTTACTGGTGCTTATAATTACATCCGCCCACTCTAAGCAAAATGCCTTCATTTGTAGAACCAAAAAAAGAATATTTCCATAAATTGTGTTATGTGCTTCAAACATAGGGCTAGATTAAGAGTGGAACGCTATTGTTAGCGCAAGGAGTGCAAACGCGATCGGGAGATAACAGTGTTTTTTGTGCTTGAATCCATATTACAAGTCCCACAGTTTTTAAATTACAGCAAATTTGTTTGCACGAACACGTGGGCTTACATTACTTACAAGTTGAAAGTACTCTGCTACACTATTAACCCCCTAAATTGCCAAGTAGCCCACCACAATTAACTCCCTATACTATTAACCCCTAAACTAACACATATCCCACTGCAAAGTACCCCCTAACCTCCTAACAGCTAACCCCCTAGCATCCCTAACCTAACATCCCCTAAGTTGCAAAAAAATACTAACATTACCGCGGAAAAAAAATCAAACATTACAGAAAATAAAAAACCTACCATAACAGAAAATAAAAAAAAACATTAACAAAAAATAAATAAATAAGCAAACCAATAACACCTATGCTAAAACTAAGGTCCCCTTAAAAAAAAAGCCCACCCAAAAAAATCAACCCATAAGCTAATACTAAAACCTACTCTTAAAATTGCCCTGAGAAGAGTATTTGTCGGGCAGTGCCTTATGTGAAGAAATCAGCTCTTTTGGTGAAAAAAAAACCCCTATTCTAAAACCAAAGTAACCCCCCCCCCCAAAAAAAAAAGGCCTATCTAAAAAAACTACACTAAAAATTGCCCAGAGAAGGGCATTTTGCAGCGATTTTCCCTAAAGTGATAAAGCTATAACTTAAAAAATAACTCTATCATAAAAAAGATTGCCCTGAAAGGGGCATTTAGTTGGACATTGTCCTTAGAAGGGATTTGGTAGGGCAGTGTCCTAAAGTGAACATAGCCTAATAAAATATACAAATATTCTTAAAAATTCTAATCTAAAAAAAACACCCTATCCTGAGTACAGCTCTTTTTTGAATTAAAAAAAAACTGTTATAAGCAAATATCTAACCTTAGAAAAGCCTATCTAAAAAAATTATGCTCTGAAAAGGACATCAGTAATTTCAGCTCTTTTGCATCCTAACCTAAAAAAAAATCACCCTAAAAATTCCTATTACTAAACCCAAAAAATTGGTACTTGCCAAACTTGAATCCGGCTCCTAAGTGATCATCTTTGGAGGTGCTCCTCTTATTTCCTCTTCCATGGTGGCGCTCCACTGGTCCAGTCTTCTTCCATGTTCTAGCTTCCATCTGATGCTTCTAATCTTCTAACCAAAATTTCTACTTTTCTTCTTATCTTCCATCAGATCCATCCTCATGCGGTCACTGCCGCATGCTGAGGCTTGAATGTGAGGTTCCCCTTTATAAAGGGGTGCCCTTGCATTCCTATTGGCTGACTTTCAAATTCAAATTTAAATCAGCCAATAGAAAAAGCTTTCATTCTTTTGGCTGAGTATTTTTTGGTTTTGAAAGGTTTTGGGTTCTGTTTTGCATACGTATTTACTTTCAACGCGTAATACGAGCACAACCCGACACACGCAAAAATCTCCCTTCTTGAAAAATTATTGCGGGAACGCAAAAAACGTTCTACTCAAAAATTAAGCAGGATGGATATAAATTATATATGTAAAGGGATATGGTGGTCAAAGTGTGTTAAAAAAGGTTAGTTTAGCCACTTTTTTAAAAAAAAAACTGCTCTGTTACATGTTACCAATGCACACATGAAGTCACTGGTTTGTAAGTATTACTAAAACAGCCTTTTTAAAGCTGAGCTATACTGAAATATTTTGTCCCTTTAACATTGAAACTATTTTGATCATGTGTTAAGTTAAATATATTACCTATCTATCTATTGGGTACTTACAGAGCGTGAACTAATCACCCGTGAGGGTGCATACTAATATGCATGTGTAGAATTCCCTTTTTTTCCCTTTAATAATCTTTTATTGAGGTTTTACAAAAAGATAAGGCATACAAGAAATGGTGTATATCGTAAATAACAACAGTTCGTCATAGGTTACAATGCAATGAAATGTGTGAATGAAAAACCAACAAACATAAGAAGTTTTAAAATATTAACTGAAATCTCCATTTTATATATACAATAGTTTTTCCACAAATGACTAGTTAGCTGGCCACTTTTGGACCCTTTGATATTGGAAGAAAAAATTGCTGGGATATGGTAGTCATGTCAGAGACTGTATTGGGCCCAATGACACGTTCAAGGTAGTTTTTCAGCGCATAAGCACCGCTTGAGATGAGTGGTCACATATGGACCGTAGGTGGACAACATCCATTATATGATGATATGAAATGATATGATATAGGATGTGGGGGGACTGAGGTTATCATCTGAGTGAGGAAACCTGATATGGTAAGATCAACTGTAGTGGGACTGGATGGTGATAAGGCTAAAATACATGGGCTTATTATAGAGGAGCATACCAATCATAAAGAGCTTTTCCATGGGAGATGAGAGCTACACGTGATGTCACAAGATATGTATAATATAATGTTGTTTTATAAATAGGGTAGGTCATTAACTCCAGAGGTCTCTATGGGTTTATCGCAATGTTAGCAAAGCACTAAACTTTTATGTAAATGTAGATTTAATCTGTCAGACTAATCTCCTATTAAATAACAGTATTTGAGAAGTAGAGGTGGCTTTCAAAAGGAGCATCACATTTATAATCGATTCCTACTAACACACTTTCACAATTTATTTGCTATATAAGAAGGAGCCCCTGACAAATAAGTAGCTTAGAAGGTAAGATTTGAACAGTATTTGTAGAATAGGTTCAGCGATGGCTTATCAGGAGACAATGGTCTAACTTCTAATATACTTGTATATTCTTGACTAATGAGCAACTTTTGTACAGATGTTATTGACAGTTGGAATAGTGATATATGTATATTTAACTGCTCATATAGATGGGGTTTGCCAGGAATTGCGCTGCTGACCCACACCATCCCAATTCATGGACAAACTTAGCTATTTGCCATACAAAGTAAAGCAAAAAAAATAATAATAATGAATATACTATACACTATTTACAATGTATTCCACTGTAGTCAGTATGAATGGAGCTAGAGTAAGGAGGCTAGCCTAATAGTATTGCTACTTTAAGTTAGAACAAGGATGAGTACCTTTATGTAGGATTTACTATACTGAAACCATCATGCTTATCAACACATGTGAACCTCCAGTTTTATAGCCTGAGAGGATGACTCAGAACAGATTATAAACTTGTTAAAGGTAAGTCAATAGGTCCTCAGTACACAAATGTTCAATTTCAGTCTCAACCATAGAGTCTAATAGTAACCCTCAAACCCTGGAGTTAGATACATAAATAAAACAGACATAACACAATGAACATTGGCAACTTTAAAAGAAACATGCTACTTAACATTAGGGGTGTGTTAACATTATGAGCAAATATGAAGATAGAAGTGTCTCTAGTCCAATAGAGGCTACGAGGGTTTATATAAATTTCAGCCGATTCCTACTTCTGGTGTAAGCTTTATGAGTAAGATTGGTGTGGCAATGTATTAACAGGTATATAACATTACACAGTAAGTCCCTAGTGGAAGGTAGAGATAAATCATGAGTCCGACAGTGTGTCCATCATTTCCAGCTACCCAACTTGACCATGCTGGGAGTACATGCACCTCTTTCTCATTAATAGCGTCTCCTCCAGGGTCCCATTCACCAGGCTGACACGTCTTGCAACGTATGGTCAATGTCCCCAATAGTGTAACCGCTGTTTCCTTGTGGAGCATCACGCTAGCAAGCCACAAGTGTTCTGATGCCAGGGAGGCACACCTCATGCTGATTGTGGGGGTGACAGAAATTTGCGGGGAGAAAATCTTAGGCTTAAGATGCTGTGTAGTAGTTGGTCGCTCAAGAGTCAGTGACACATGTGAATTATCTACCGTGCATTCAGATCCTGTCGGAAGCGTCGGTCTGTTCTGCTCACTGGTGATGACAACAGTGGGGTTTGTCTGCTCAGGATCATGAGACCAAAGGGCAGCGTTCCCTACATATATCTCAGACGCAAGCCCCTTGGGGCTAGTTGCACTGCTTATGTGTAACGATTGAAGTAAATCTTCAAAGCACTTATCCATGTTGTGCTCAAGATCCTTTAATAGGGCTTTGATGGCTGTGGTGAGTATGCTGCCATCCATGCTGAGGTGATGGTAAATGCACATATATTGCAGCGTAAGATGAACTACTCAGGGTCGAGAGATACTAGTGTGACTGGACTAGTAAAATGGCATCTTCCTCGTGTTCCCCACGGCAAGCTCTATAAGCATGGAAGGGGAAACCTATCACAAGCCCAACCACTTTCACTGTTATCGTTGCTTCATGTGATACACTTAGCAATCCACCACCACTCTATTAAAAGTCAGCTGTTTTGAACTGTCAGAAATGCTTAATTATTATGGATATAGCCAGAGCTGATGAATTGTGCGACCTCTCTGATGCAGAGCTGGCTCCGCCCCCTAGAATCCCCTTTTTAACATATTTCTCCTTTTAGTAAAGCAAATCATATTTTATCCTAGCTAACCTACTACCTACAAGCAGGGCAAGCAGATATATCCTTAATTGTCTTTTTATAAAAATATTTGAAAAATGTGTTCTTCTATAATATATACTTACTAATTTTACCAGTCAAATTAAACAACGCCCTGTTATATCAAACTGCTAAACTCCTTCTTGAATTTTGATTAAACTCCTGGTAAGCTAACACAATCTGTCTCATTACTTGCAAACAAATACTACTATTGCCCCTCCCTTACCTGAATTTCTTTTTCAATCAAATAAAGATTTTTCTTATAAGGAAACTAATTTTCTCCAGTCTAGTTAAAGGGAAATTATACAGCATTAGATTTTAATATAAAATGTACAATTATGTGTAGTTATTCAACTTTGCAATATACTTTCATTATTTTGTCTCCTTTTGCTGTATTTTAGGTCTGAAAATTGTTTGTTTTCTAATTTCCTCTGAGTTTATATAATGTAATGGGTTCAGCCATGTTTGAACTTAAGTTTCACCTTATCTATCTCTCCGTCTGAGAATAATTAGGGACATATTTAAAACAGGCACTAAAATACACTGTGTAAACAAGGCTGTGTGGAACATAGGATTGTTACAGTAATTATCTAACAGGGTTTCCACACAGCCTTGTTTGCACAGTATTTTTATTGCCTGATTTATATCTGTCCGTAATTGTCCTCAGCAGAAGATAGAGATAAGTTAAAACTTAAGTTCAAACATGGCGGCATCCACTACTTTATAGCAACTAAAGTACTTTATTGAAACAAAACCTTTACACTTGTATCTTCAATATTTAAGCAACTAATATAATTATATAAAAATACATCTACATATGATTCTATGGCCAATCTTTGTTTTACTACATCATTACTTCTAGCGTGTACTGTGTTGTGTAATGTACTGTTTAATATCCATTAAAGCTACTAGATTTCAAGTTAGCATGTTGCCTCTCCTAATAAAAAAAATATATTCATAAAATTGTAACAGTCAAATGTATTGATTGCTACAAGTATATTAAGGGAAAGATTAAGAATGGCACGCTGTTGATATAGTTTTTTTCCCCTGCATTTTGGGCACAACGGAAATAGCTCACATATTATGAGTTTCAAGTAAAAGCATTTGCTCAAGCACAATCACGATTTATGCTTGTCTGGTTGAGAGCTTGCGCAAAGGGTAAGGGAAGAAAAAAGTTGCATTAAACATAAAATAAATACATAGGTATACAGGTATAGGTATATACATATATATAGAGAAATATGTATTTACAATAAAAATTACATTGTTCTGTATGTGAAAAACATTGGAATGGGAAATATTCATAACTCCTGTTGGGTTAGCGCACAAGCAATAGGTGTTAGTTTTTTCTTCTACGGTCTCCACTGACTTCTATGGGGATAAGAAGTTAACATGGTTGCACTATTTGGATAGTGCGTGTCGGGTTTCGCTCACGTACAAACTTTTTACTTTCAACTCGTAATGCGCACGTTACCCGTCGGGCACAAAAAAACGTCCATCTAGGGAAGTTTATGCTTGAGTGGCAGCGCTAAATAGTGCTCCATTCTAAATCTAAATAAAACCTTGTGGTGAATATCCTAATCATATAATTAAATCTAAAGAAAAAATATTGAGCAAAATGTTCATAAAAACAATAATTTGATAAAACTGACAATTGTTTGCCTCTTGTTCACTACGTTTGATCATCTTGAAGGATTGGGCTCATGACTCCTTAAATCTTTCGGAGGCTTCCCGACCATGATGAGGCTCATCTATGGAACATGCAAGTTGAGGGGGGAGTATGCAGTTTTTAGTTTCTGATTTTTAAAATACTCAGAATTTGAGACTGTTGTCTCAGCTTTTTGGTGTATAGGTAAACAGTAATATCTGTAAGACTCAAAGGTATAACGGCTCATATTATTAACATTTATAAATGGCCTTTTTTTGCTCTGTCTTTTGGGGTTGAACTATTCCAACTATAAACTGTATTCTATCCTCAGTACTTACAATCATTACAATAATTCTGAAATGTTCTGCTTGAGAGCTCCAATTGATGCAAATTGTTATCTAATGGTCTTATTGTATCCTGTAAGCCAGATAATTCACATCATGTGCATATCCTAAAAGGGCTATTTAATTAAAAATAGTTTGCACAAAAAATTGTTTAAAAATTGCTGGCAAGTATTTTAAAATGATTTTCAAAAATAAGCTAAATGAATTACATAGCTTAGCTGCCTGCAGAAGCCAACTCCACCCCCTTATCAGTGTTTAGACACAGGCATTGTATTTCAACTGAGTTCACAGCTTCTAGGCATGCTCCAGCAGATAATCCCTATGCACTTTTGCATTCTACCAAAACAACAATAGATTTAGATACAGCCATAGAAGAAAAGTCTGTTGGGGGAGTTAGAGCTTTACAATTCAGAAACTAAAAAGAAAGGGTTAATGGTGAGGCACGGCAGTATAAAGTAGGGTTGTAAGATGTCCAGTATTCAACCAGTTAGTTCAGTAATTTATCAGGCTGTCTAGTAAAATCTTCATAAAAACTTATGACTTTCAAATCAATTTTTTTTTTAAAAGTCTCTGGGTGTTAGCTAAATGGGAAAGACCTCCTATGCCTCAACTCAATATAAATATGGAGTAAAAAAAAAGTAAGGGGCAGTCAACAGGGTCAAATCATATGGTTATATGTGTTACTGTCAGCCAAAGACATTTGTATGTTACCGGCAGGGGTAAAACGACTGCTGCTCAGTAATGAAAAATATACATGGTGGACCAAGAGTAGGGGCTAAGGTAGGACTTTTAGGAGGATCATTGTGGGACCCTACCTACCTACTATCGTACACAGTTGCAGGCAGATTGTCCTGTGTTTGTGGTGACAGCTGGAAACCATATATATAATGCAATAGCACTTACTATGAATGTTAAGGGCCAGATTAAAAGTGGAGCGGTAGACCGCAAATTGTGCTAGAATTAAAAATGTTGCGCTAGATGGGTTGCACTCGTATTATGAGTTAAAAGTAAACTGTTTTCGCTCTAGCGGTAACCCGACTAGTGCAAAAATTTGAAGTTAGAATATTGCATGCACGTTCGCATTTTCCCCATGGAAGTCAATGGAGAAATTAGATTGCATAATCTAATTTGTGCTAACCTGACATGATATATGCATATTTCATATTCCAATGTTCTTTACATAACAGAATATGTTCTATTTATTCATAAATAAATATTTCTACATATATCTGATGGTATTTTTGTTCAGTATATTTAAACCTATGTACAGTATATAGAAGTTTAAATGTTTAAATATAGGTATAGATATATACAGAATATCTATTTATAAATACATAGAACATATTTGCAGAACATTTGAGTGTCAAATATTTACAGTGAATACATAGTTAAACACTTTATTAAATATGAATATTGCATAAATATGATTTTACATGTTTTCATCTACTTAACGTCAAATGGCTCCAATACACACACACGCACATATATATATGTCTGTATATGCGTATATATATATATTTATGTGTTTATATGTGTATATATGTATGTAAATGCATAAATACACATATAAATACATAAATACATATACACACACACACACACACACATATATATATATATATATATATATATATATATATATATATATATATATATATATATATATATATATATATATATATATATATACATATATATATATATATCTTTTGACATGTATATGTATGTAAGTCTATGTTAAAGCCCTTTGCCAGCTTTTTTTTTCTCTAATACGCAAGATCTGATATATTTGAGCCCTTATAACTTTTGTGTGCAATATTTTTTTAGAATAATTTTTATTAGATGGCGTTATTATGAGTGTAACTGTATTATGTAATGTATTTTTGATGTGATTTGTGCAACTTTTTATTTTCGCTATCAGTTAACCACAGCTCTGAAGTTGCAGTAATGATTATTGTGTAAATCGCGATTGCGCACACCCAATCGCATTTACGCTCAACTTGTAATACGAGTGGTAAGCCCGATGAGTGTAAACCCTCATGATATACCCCTTATCGCTCGGGCGCAAACGATTGTGCTCCACTCGTACTCTAGCCCTATATGAGCAGTTTTTGTTTTGACAAATACACTTTAATTAGCAATACCGCTGTACCATGTGACAACCATCAGCCAATCACAGACTCATATACATATACACTGCAAACTTTTGCTTATACTCTGTAGTAGCTGGGCCTAAGAAAGCATTCAAATAAAAAGACTGTGCACAATTCGATAATGGAAGTAAATCAAAATTAAATTTTAGCAGAGTTCTAAATTTCAACTCATGTCCAAATGGCGGCCTTCTGCCCTAGTTTTTGTGGCCCCAGGAAAAAGTATGTGTATATACAGGGAGTGCAGAATTATTAGGCAAGTTGTATTTTTGAGGATTAATTTTATTATTGAACAACAACCATGTTCTCAATGAACCCAAAAAACATTAATATCAAAGCTGAATAGTTTTGGAAGTAGTTTTTAGTTTGTTTTTAGTTATAGCTATTTTAGGGGGATATCTGTGTGTGCAGGTGACTATTACTGTGCATAATTATTAGGCAACTTAACAAAAAAAAACAAATATATACCCATTTCAATTATTTATTTTTACCAGTGAAACCAATATAACATCTCAACATTCACAAATATACATTTCTGACATTCAAAAACAAAACAAAAACAAATCAGTGACCAATATAGCCACCTTTCTTTGCAAGGACACTCAAAAGCCTGCCATCCATGGATTCTCTCAGTGTTTTGATCTGTTCACCATCAACATTGCGTGCAGCAGCAACCACAGCCTCACAGACACTGTTCAGAGAGGTGTACTGTTTTCCCTCCTTGTAAATCTCACATTTGATGATGGACCACAGGTTCTCAATGGGGTTCAGAGCAGGTGAACAAGGAGGCCATGTCATTAGATTTTCTTCTTTTATACCCTTTCTTGCCAGCCACGCTGTGGAGTACTTGGACGCGTGTGATGGAGCATTGTCCTGCATGAAAATCATGTTTTTCTTGAAGGATGCAGACTTCTTCCTGTACCACTGCTTGAAGAAGGTGTCTTCCAGAAACTGGCAGTAGGACTGGGAGTTGAGCTTGACTCCATCCTCAACCCGAAAAGGCCCCACAAGCTCATCTTTGATGATACCAGCCCAAACCAGTACTCCACCTCCACCTTGCTGGCGTCTGAGTCGGACTGGAGCTCTCTGCCCTTTACCAATCCAGCCACAGGCCCATCCATCTGGCCCATCAAGACTCACTCTCATTTCATCAGTCCATTAAACCTTAGAAAAATCAGTCTTGAGATATTTCTTGGCCCAGTCTTGACGTTTCAGCTTGTGTGTCTTGTTCAGTGGTGGTCGTCTTTCAGCCTTTCTTACCTTGGCCATGTCTCTGAGTATTGCACACCTTGTGCTTTTGGGCACTCCAGTGATGTTGCAGCTCTGAAATATGGCCAAACTGGTGGCAAGTGGCATCTTGGCAGCTGCACGCTTGACTTTTCTCAGTTCATGGGCAGTTATTTTGCGCCTTGGTTTTTCCACACGCTTCTTGCGACCCTGTTGACTATTTTGAATGAAACGCTTGATTGTTCAATGATCACGCTTCAGAAGCTTTGCAATTTTCATTTTCATTTTTCATTACAGAGATGCACATCACCTAATATGCTTAATTGGTAGTAGACTTTCGAGCCTATACAGCTTGGAGTAAGACAACATGCATAAAGAGGATGATGTGGTCAAAATACTCATTTGCCTAATAATTCTGCACTCCCTGTATATATATATATATATATATGAAAAATATCAAGAGATGTTACCAGCGCTCAGTTTTACCACCAAACAAAACCAATGTAACCTACTAAGGTGCCTATAGTAATTGATACTAATAGATTGCGGTGTCTGTTTGAGGAGTATGAGGAATGTGGGATGTATATATTCCCTACTCACTCGTGGGACTGAATAGGTGTGGGTATTGAGCAGCTTGAATATATGATTCAGTGTACCCCTGACACTGTGAGAAATGTAAATAAAAGAGTATGTATCGGAAAGAATTCAGCGCTACAAAAAATACCAATGAGTAGTAGGTAATCTATTAAAATGTATCAGAGGTGTCAGTTATGTTGGTAACAGGCAGTCTCTATACGTCTCTGGATAATAGTGAGGAAAAGAGTCATGGATTATCAGGTGTAATGCAGAAAAAGACAATTGCAGTAATGATTATTTAGGAGTACAAGATCCTAGTAAATTTCACTTGTAGACACCCAAACTATATCCTAAATAGTCAATAGAAAAGATGGTAGTCAAACTGCAGCCAAGGACTCTGCACGACAAATGGTATTCTCTTACCAGAGGGTACCTCAATCATATGAGGTAATGTCTACGCGTGTGGTAAAGTTTCTCCGGTCTGTTATGGTTTCTCCTCCTTTCTTGGAAGAGCTCCTAGTGGATGTCCTCTGTGCGGACTTATGTATGGTACTTTCCCTCTTTGGCGATTTCCTGATCCTTAGGGTTGTTGGCTTGGTGTCTCCCCGCAGTATGGTAGTTCAGTTCGGATCTTGGCTCTCACCGGATTCGATCAAAGCATACGTAGGGCTACTCGGTTACAGAGATTCAAGTGTCCGACGCTCTAATAAATGCGAACATGCCCCAAAGGTCATTGACAAGTATATTCGCGGAATCGCGGTCACGAGCTGAGCTGTACAGTGCAGGAGGTATATTCGCGGAATCGCGGTCACGAGCTGAGCTGTACAGTGCAGGAGGTATTTTTTGTAGCGCTGAATTCTTTCCGATACATACTCTTTTATTTACATATATATATATATATATATATATACATAAAGAGAGAAGTGCACTCACAGGAACGAACAACTGGCTCAATACCATTGTTAGCCTGTTCTATGGCGATTTACCACCTGGGTGCAGCTTTTTAGCCCAGTAATGCTTTTCACAGCAACCCCAGACGATCGTTTCGGCCTTCATTGGGCCTCGTCAGTGAGGTGTAGCAGTATTCCTCTAAGCACACTGAGCAAGGAGTCCACGTCTGGTTGCCCCTTTTTCCCATAGGGAGACTAAATACATACAGAGAGAAGTGCACTCACAGGAACGAACAACTGGCTCAATACCATTGTTAGCCTGTTCTATGGCGATTTACCACCTGGGTGCAGCTTTTTAGCCCAGTAATGCTTTTCACAGAGAAGAACTTTCCTGTAGTATATCAGTCTGATCCCGCCTATTACAGTCAGTCCAGCGCCGAAATACCAGGCAATTCATCTCTGAACAAGGAACACAGCAACCCCAGGGGTGGGCTAAAAAGCTGCACCCAGGTGGTAAATCGCCATAGAACAGGCTAGCAATGTTATTGAGCCAGTTGTTCGTTCCTGTAAGTGCACTTCTGTTTGTATGTATTTAGTCTCCCTATGGGAAAAAGGGGCAACCAGACGTGGACTCCTTGCTCAGTGTGCTTAGAGGAATATAGCTACATCTCACTGACGAGGCTCAATGAAGGCCGAAACGATCGTCTGGGGTTGCTGTGTTCCTTGTTCAGAGAGGAATTGCCTGGTATTTCGGCGCTGGACTGACCGTAATAGGCGGGATCAGACTGATATACTACAGGAAATTTCTTCTCTGTGAAAAGTATTACTGGGCTAAAAAGCTGCACCCAGGTGGTAAATCGCCATAGAACAGGCTAGCAATGTTATTGAGCCAGTTGTTCGTCCCTGTGAGTGCACTTCTCTTTGTATGTATTTAGTCTCCCTATGGGAAAAAGGGGCAACCAGACGTGGACTCCTTGCTCAGTGTGCTTAGAGGAATATAGCTACACCTCACTGACGAGGCCCAATGAAGGCCGAAACGATCGTCTGGGGTTGCTGTATTCCTTGTTCAGAGAGGAATTGCCTGGTATTTCGGCGCTGGACTGACCGTAATAGGCGGGATCAGACTGATATACTACAGGAAATTTCTTCTCTGTGAAAAGCATTACTGGGCTAAAAAGCTGCACCCAGGTGGTAAATCGCCATAGAACAGGCTAGCAATGTTATTGAGCCAGTTGTTCGTTCCTGTGAGTGCACTTCTCTTTGTATGTATTTAGTCTCCCTATGGGAAAAAGGGGCAACCAGACATGGACTCCTTGCTCAGTGTGCTTAGAGGAATATAGCTACACCTCACTGACGAGGCCCAATGAAGGCCGAAACGATCGTCTGGGGTTGCTGTGTTCCTTGTTCAGAGAGGAATTGCCTGGTATTTCGGCGCTGGACTGACCGTAATAGGCGGGATCAGACTGATATACTACAGGAAATTTCTTCTCTGTGAAAAGCATTACTGGGCTAAAAAGCTGCACCCAGGTGGTAAATCGCCATAGAACAGGCTAGCAATGTTATTGAGCCAGTTGTTCGTTCCTGTGAGTGCACTTCTCTTTGTATGTATTTAGTCTCCCTATGGGAAAAAGGGGCAACCAGACGTGGACTCCTTGCTCAGTGTGCTTAGAGGAATATAGCTACACCTCACTGACGAGGCCCAATGAAGGCCGAAACGATCGTCTGGGGTTGCTGTGTTCCTTGTTCAGAGAGGAATTGCCTGGTATTTCGGCGCTGGACTGACCGTAATAGGCGGGATCAGACTGATATACTACAGGAAATTTCTTCTCTGTGAAAAGCATTACTGGTCTAAAAAGCTGCACCCAGGTGGTAAATCGCCATAGAACAGGCTAGCAATGTTATTGAGCCAGTTGTTCGTTCCTGTGAGTGCACTTCTCTTTGTATGTATATATATATATATATATATATATATATATATATATATATATATATATATATATATATATATATACTGTATGTGTGTGTTTATAGCCATAAATTTATATACGACCCATAAAGCTTCTAAAATATTGATTTATGTGCCATTACTGCACTACAGTTAGTAGCAACTGATACATATACATAAACTTCTCTTTGTCAGCTGGGTTATTGAAAAACAAATCCAACAAATGAGGTGTTAATGTATTCAGAAAGCATTCATACTTAGCTAGTGCATTCATTTATGGCTTGGCCATAGAAATGTCTTCCAATTAGAAGTTTCTTTATTTCACTTTTAAATGAAACTGGTGAAATGTATAGGGGACTAGTATACATTTAAAATCTCCTGAATTAAGTTGATTTTGTAGAAATGTTTTAGACCTTGCAGCCTCTCTGAGAGAAGAAGGAAAATGTTGTTTACTCTGGTTTCAGACATGATCCATTTAATTGATTTATAGCTGGTAGGGATGGTGTCAGAAACATTGGGTGGTGCAAAAGAAATTAATAGTTGTTGAGATTGTCTTCTTATGGAGTTTCTTGCAATAAAGGAATAATCCACAGAAATTATAGAAAATGAGAGGTTATTAGATCTATGTGCAATGTCAGACTCAAAAAGATGGACAAATAATAATAGGAATTAAAGATGTTAAAAGGAATCCATATTTATTTGTGAACACACATTATGTCATATAGACTATTTAGAAACATTTACAGGTACCCAAGATTCATGCAAATGTTAGAAATGCCATTGGTGTCTGCTATTAGATTTGCAATTCATGGGACAGGAATGGGAACATAATAGGACATCCCAAGCAGAGATGGGAACAAAGACTGAGGGCACCTTAGTGCAGTTATAAAGAAGAGAGTCACGTGATTATTCTGAGCAATTCTGGCAATTATGTGGAAAGTTTAAACTGATTGAAATGGCCAGGATTGGAGAAAAATATTTAACAGGCAAATCAAGAGAGAGGCAAAATGATCCATTAACAGAGAACTCCAGAGTTTTAATAGTTGAAGCAGAAATATCTATTTAATTTCCTATAGCTATGATCTTTCAGATGTCATGAGTCCCAGTCTGTGGCTAAGGTTGAGAGACTCATATAGAGATGATTTTCCCAAGACATTGATGAATCAACTCTTTTGCGATATTTGAAAGTATTTTGGAATTAGTACCCCCTAGACAGTTAAGCTATTGAATGGGGGAAATGTCTAAGGAGAATCAATGTCAAATAGCTAACTATGATAAACCTTTTAACCACAAAGGAATACACAAAAAGTTATAAGCTTTTGATGTTAAATTTCCCTGTATTGGACTATTTGCTACCTCTGATGGAAATGCTGAATATGGCAGCCATCAATGTCTTCTGATGTAGGACATCATAATAATCTTGAAAGAAAACAGAGAAGACTGAGTCCCATAATCAGAACAATCCATTGATTTATTAGATAAATGCCATACATGTAAAAAGTACGCTCCCTAAGATTCCAAAAATTGCTTATTCCTGACTTCTATACTGATAACCACCAGAGGCGTCTTCTTTAGCATCTGACAATAGTGCTATTTTGTGAGACCCATTCTTTACTATTGCAGAGCCCTGACACTTAAATTGTTGATAAATTATTTTTATTGAGGTTTAGAAACATGATACAGACATTGTAAAACATAAGCCATTTCCAGTACAGATAATTGTATAAACACAGTAAACTAATCAGTACACTAACAATTGAATAAACTGGATAGTCAGAAATGAGTATGGCAATAATTCAAAACCACACAAATAGCACTATGCCTGCAACTTTCCAAAAATATATGGCTATTAAATCTCAGTTTTATATTTGTAATTGTATATAAAATGCCTATTTGAAACCCTTATGCTTGGTTAAAATGGGCCACTATTGGATCCAATGTTATCACGGAGGTAAAAGCAAAGAAAGTATCTGAAAAACTAGGGAATCACTCTTGGACTCCATATTGGGAAACTCAGCTAGTGCTTTATTAGGTCACCATCAGCCAAATCTATAATTATAAAACAATATTCCAATGTTATATCCCCTGAAAGTTTAGTGATAGTAGAAAAGAATTCCCTAATGATGAATGATTTCCTCTCTTGGACCACACTACACATCGGATGACTATAAGGGTAAAATCAGGGGAAAGGCTAAGAATAACCAATGTTAGACCTAAATGTATATTAGCTGATGACTATGTAGTTAGAGATGGCAATACATTAAATGTAACTAATTACTACTAAAATTGAATGAATAGTTTTTTGAAATAATAGGGGAAGCAAACTGGACTATCAAATTAAAAATAATATCCTCCTGGAGAAGAACAGTGAATTCTCTCAAATTTAATACTGAAAAGAGGAATCCTAAAATGATAAATAAATGTCACGTCAATAGGACCAATAAGATATAGTACAGGAGGACAGTGCACTGAGTCGCTATAAAAGAAATAACTATTATACCAAAGAATTAAATAAAGTTGGCTATAAGTCCCTAAGGGCCAGATTACAAGTGGATCACTAAATATCGCTTTCATAAAAGTGATATTTGCGCCCCACTTTGTAATACCAGCGCACGCTTAGTTTGCAAAATCACTGTATGTATGTATGCATTTCTCTGGACTGAATGGGTAGAAAGGCAGCTGATATTCAGCGGATAATCAGTGCTTGACTTCTCTGTTGCTGTTAATGCTGCTGGCCATGACTGCTGCCTAGACACACCCCAACTTGACATGTTTTTTAAATCAGGTTCGAAATATAAGTGATATTTTAGAGGGACTTTCATTGATCACTTTTAATAAAGATGCGCTGTAACTTAGTTTTTAATCTAGCCGTGTCATTCTAATACCCTGAGCTATGGTCCCCCACTTCAAAACTTATATTTTCTGTGAGCTAACGGTTTGAACTGTTCTCCAATCGGAGCTAGAGCTGTATGGCCCTTTTTGTGTAGCTAGAGCACTTATTGGAGAACAAATTTAAACCATTAGCTCACTAAAAATATTTCGAAGTGGGCAGGGGAGCATAGGGTATTAGAATGGCACGACTAGATTAAAAATTAAGTTACAGCACATCTTCATTAGAAGGAGCCTATTTATTAAAGCGTTAACTATGTTGCATATTTTTCGGCGTCAATATGCTCGCCAGACATCGCCAAACATCACTGCCGCGGACCTAAATACGATCTCCTTATTTATCAAAAAAGCCATCAAAAACACGCGCGTCAAGTACGGTGTGAAGAGTATCGGACTGGTGTAAACTAACAGTCATTGATGTCGCAGTTATTCGGGTTTTTCCCAACTTTATTTATACCATTTCATTACTGTCCATGAACAAGCACATTTCTCTAAAGCTAATCTTTTATTTTTCATCTATTAATGTACAAGAAATAGATTATAATATATAGATTTATACCTCAACAAACAATATCTCATAGAAAGTTATTTTTATATTGATTTGTTATACAAAAAAATCTGTTATATGATACTTTCACATAAATTAATGTGTATTTGTATTTCTAGAAGTCATGATATACTTTTATCTCATATTTTATTTTTATAAATGATTATTAATGCTAGAATTTGTACATATAGCTTTGCACATACATGTGTGTGTATATATATATATATATATATATATATATATATATATATATATATATATATATATATGTGTGTGTGTGTTATTTCAGAAATCTTTTGCAAACATATTTACATGTCCCTAAATTTCTTTTTTTGTTTGAACAATGTTGTCTTTCATATCTCTGTTTATTTATACCACTATATGTACAGTATCACACAAAAGTGAGTACACCCCTCACATTTTTGTAAAAATTTTATTATATTTCATGTGACCTCTTGGGAATGGAGTTCACCAGAGCTTCTCAGGTTGCCACTGGAGTCCTCTTCCATTCCTTCATGCTGACATCACAGAGCTGGTGAATGTTACAGACCTTGCGCTCCCCCGCATTCTGTTTGAGGATATCCCACAGATGCTTAATAGAGTTTAGGTCTGGAGATATGATTGGCCAGTCCATCACCTTTACCCTCAGCTTCTTTAGCAAGGCCTCTTGGAGGTGTGTTTGGGGTTGTTATCATGATGGAATACTGCCCTGCGGCCCAGTCTCCAAAGGGAGGGGATCATGCTCTGCTTCAGTATGTCACAGTACATGTTGGCATTCATGGTTTCCTCAATGAACTGTAGCTCCCCAGTGCCGGCAACACTCATGCAGGGCCAGACCATGACACTCCCAACACCATGCTTGACTGTAGGCAAGATACACTTGTCTTTGTACTCCTCACCTGGTTGCCGACACACATGCTTGACACCATCTGAACCAAATAAGTTTATCTTGGTCTCATCGGACCACAGAACATGGTTCCAGTAATCCATGTCCTTAGTCTGCTTGTCTTAAGCAAACTGTTTGCTGGCTTTCTTGTGCATTATCTTTAGAAGACACTTCCTTATGGGACGACAGTCATAGAGACCAATTTGACAGGCTGACCCCCCACCCCTACAACCTCTGCAGCAATGCTGGTAGCACTCATACGTCTATTTCCCAAAGACAACCTATGGATATGACGCTGAGCATGTACACTCAACTTCTTTGGTCGACCATGGCAAGGCCTGTTCTGAGTGGACATATGGGTATTAATGGGACACCTATGGTATTCTTGAACTAGTTGGAGTACACTGTGTTTGTTCCTGGCAACCTAACACAGGATCTGTTTTCAGTAGGACTGATACAGACTTTTTTTTGACCTAAAGACATTAACAATCTAATAACACTATATTGCTAAACCTATACTAAGCAATTCGGGAGAATGTGATGTCACTTTGATTGCCATTTATAACAGTAAACCAATGATATATTTTGAGGTTTTACTGAATGGACTCATGAGGGTCCAGGCACAAGGTCCTAGACTGTACTATTATTAAATATTTGTATACACATATGTGTTAATGTAAAAAACTTTCAGTTCTATCTGAACTGACCCCACACGTAGTCTAACCCTATGGCTGTTTTATTGTTTAATAGGCTACAAAGATTTACACAGCCTTCTGCATTTCTATGGATTGCTACTTGATTATTTTTGTTATCAACATTACAGGGGATAAGGTCTCTCTGTCATACTTAGTGTGCCTAACTTAAAGTATATGTACAAACTTTATACATAATGTGGTTAGCCTTATGAGACACTTAGATGTATGTCAGTAATACAGTGGTGACACATATATATACATCCATTACGATGCTCTCAGCCCACTCAGTGTGAAATATAAATTTTAAATCTTTATTTTTTATTTTGTATGCCCTTGCTAAAGGAATATTCCTTTAAGTGTGTCCCATATTAAGGCTTTGACTATAGCTAACACGATGTAACACAAGCGGTCACGATCGCATATTGCCTAACGCCCTGCTGGGTCACCATGACGACGCGCAGATACACGCGCATACGTCATCAACTTATGTAAATTAGCCATGCGCTATGCTAATGAGCAGTACGGGCGCCGGAGCTGCTTCTCTGGGCGCCTAATACAATCTAGTGGCCCGTTCTTTTAGCTACGTTTTTGTTCATGCAACGATCTGTCCTACAGAAGATTGGGAGCCTAATCTGACCTTAAAACACAATATATACAGACATATTATAAAGTAATACATAAGGTAAGAGTGATAATGCTGCTTTAAGGGTTTACAGTACGAGTCCCTAAATATGATTGAATAGAGATCAGCTGCAGATACATTATCACCTAGTGGGAACGGCATATCATAAACGTTAATATGAACTCACAGTTCAACACAATAAGAGGGTTACACAGTGCTACTCTGATGTAATGACTAATACATGTATAACCGATGTGACTCTATGTAATGCACTGCTGTACTGCCATATATGTCTATATGTCTATATATCACATATGAAGGTCTAATTTACACCAATATGAAATGTTTTGGCAGTCATATATCTCTTATCTAATTAATCCATTTATGTATGTACTGGAACACATGGATGTTTAGCTTTACATTTAGTAATAGGCACTTTTTGTGGCTCATGCATTTATTGTACCACCTATACAACTTTGAAGCTTTTATGAATTATCCTAGGAATTGTTTGATTAGTAGTATGGTAACACTGAGGGGGTTAGGGGTTATCACTATGACAACCCCAGTTTTGGCGCAATTCACAGTTAATTTGGTGGTGGGTGGGGCTCAATATGTTTATAAGACACAGTGTTTAGTTGCATGTTTTGTATTGGTCTGAGGAAGGAGCCTGCGTGCTCCGAAACGTTACCTAATTAAAGAGATTTTTTACATAAATCCAGTGAGTGCAGTCCTATGTTGCAGATTACTATATATATATATATATATATATATATATAAATCATGCAGACAGCTGGCACATACTTCGATTAAAAAGTCCAGTTTATTCAACAATGGTAAAAGGAAAAGCTGCTGGGTGCAGCTAGCAACAGAAACAACAAAAAGCAAAAATCTCAGTCTAACATGTTTCGGCCGTAGCCTTAATCATAGACATAATTAAAACAGTGTGTGCTAGTTAAAATAAATACCTTGTGTTCTGTTTTTTTTTGGTTAACCACTGATTGGATAACGAAAACCTGGATACTCTATATGAATTCATTTGACTCTTTATTCTCATATACCTATTAAAAACGCTTAATCAAATTACAGGACAAATGGAGCTATAGGCTTAGGGAAGCACTAATATTAAGCGATAAATGCTATAGGTAAACATAAACCATAACTTACATGAACGTATATAAGTGTATACAGGTATACAGGGAGTGCAGAATTATTAGGCAAGTTGTATTTTTGAGGATTAATTTTATTATTGAACAACAACCATGTTCTCAATAAACCCAAAAAACTCATTAATATCAAAGCTGAATATTTTTGGAAGTAGTTTTTAGTTTGTTTTTAGTTTTAGCTATTTTAGGGGGATATCTGTGTGTGCAGGTGACTATTACTGTGCATAATTATTAGGAAACTTAACAAAACACAAATATATACCCATTTCAATTATTTATTTTTACCAGTGAAACCAATATAACATCTCAACATTCACAAATATACATTTCTGACATTCAAAAACAAAACAAAAACAAATCAGTGACCAATATAGCCACCTTTCTTTGCAAGGACACTCAAAAGCCTGCCATCCATGGATTCTGTCAGTGTTTTGATCTGTTCACCATCAACATTGCGTGCAGCAGCAACCACAGCCTCCTAGACACTGTTCAGAGAGGTGTACTGTTTTCCCTTCTTGTAAATCTCACATTTGATGATGGACCACAGGTTCTCAATGGGGTTCAGATCAGGTGAACAAGGAGGCCATGTCATTAGATTTTCTTCTTTTATACCCTTTCTTGCCAGCCACGCTGTGGAGTACTTGGACGCGTGTGATGGAGCATTGTCCTGCATGAAAATCATGTTTTTCTTGAAGGATGCAGACTTCTTCCTGTACCACTGCTTGAAGAAGGTGTCTTCCAGAAACTGGCAGTAGGACTGGGAGTTGAGCTTGACTCCATCCTCAACCCGAAAAGGCCCCACAAGCTCATCTTTGATGATACCAGCCCAAACCAGTACTCCACCTCCACCTTGCTGGCGTCTGAGTCGGACTGGAGCTCTCTGCCCTTTACCAATCCAGCCACGGGCCCATCCATCTGGCCCATCAAGACTCACTCTAATTTCATCAGTCCATAAAACCTTAGAAAAATCAGTCTTGAGATATTTCTTGGCCCAGTCTTGACGTTTCAGCTTGTGTGTCTTGTTCAGTGGTGGTCGTCTTTCAGCCTTTCTTACCTTGGCCATGTCTCTGAGTATTGCACACCTTGTGCTTTTGGGCACTCCAGTGATGTTGCAGCTCTGAAATACGGCCAAACTGGTGGCAAGTGGCATCTTGGCAGCTGCACGCTTGACTTTTCTCAGTTCATGGGCAGTTATTTTGCGCCTTGGTTTTTCCACACGCTTCTTGCGACCCTGTTGACTATTTTGAATGAAACGCTTGATTGTTCGATGATCACGCTTCAGAAGCTTTGCAATTTTAAGAGTGCTGCATCCCTCTGCAAGATATCTCACTATTTTTGACTTTTCTAAGCCTGTCAAGTCCTTCTTTTGACCCATTTTGCCAAAGGAAAGGAAGTTGCCTAATAATTATGCACACCTGATATAGGGTGTTGATGTCATTAGACCACACCCCTTCTCATTACAGAGATGCACATCACCTAATATGCTTAATTGGTAGTAGGCTTTCGAGCCTATACAGCTTGGAGTAAGATAACATGCATAAAGAGGATGATGTGGTCAAAATACTCATTTGCCTAATAATTCTGCACTCCCTGTACGTATTTTCCTTAACCCTTATATGTGTGATCATATGTATAACACAGTGCTCCTATTTACCTGTTTGATGTAAAAAGCTACTAGTCTAATATCTATTGTGAATATTTTAACTCTTAACCTGTGTTCTCTGGAGCTTTTTTGTATAGAAAGCTTAAATGAGTCCCTAAAGTAGTTGTATCAAAAATGGGTAGACATGTATCTGTCACTTAGCAAGATTTCAGAGGCAAAGCACATATACAACTGATGTAGTGCTTGAAAATATTTAACATTAATCTTATAGCTCCCTGATTACTAAGTATTTAATACTATGTGCTTGTGTACCAGCTAAAGTATGTTTAATTGGGTCTCTCTGTCCTTATGTGTGTCACAGTTCCCTTTATCTGTACGATATCTCTCATGACAACAAATGTCTAGAATATGTCCAAGGAATACTACATATCAGGGGACTTGTCCCATTTCTTAACATATACAGGGAGTGCAGAATTATTAGGCAAGTTGTATTTTTGAGGATTAATTTTATTATTGAACAGCAACCATGTTCTCAATGAACCCAAAAAACTCATTAATATCAAAGCTGAATAGTTTTGGAAGTAGTTTTTAGTTTGTTTTTAGTTATAGCTCTTTTAGGGGGATATCTGTGTGTGCAGGTGACTATTACTGTGCATAATTATTAGGCAACTTAACAAAAAACAAATATATACCCATTTCAATTATTTATTTTTACCAGTGAAACCAATATAACATCTCAACATTCACAAATATACATTTCTGACATTCAAAAACAAAACAAAAACAAATCAGTGACCAATATAGCCACCTTTCTTTGCAAGGACACTCAAAAGCCTGCCATCCATGGATTCTGTCAGTGTTTTGATCTGTTCACCATCAACATTGCGTGCAGCAGGAACCACAGCCTCCCAGACACTGTTCAGGGAGGTGTACTGTTTTCCCTCCTTGTAAATCTCACATTTGATGATGGACCACAGGTTCTCAATGGGGTTCAGATCAGGTGAACAAGGAGGCCATGTCATTAGATTTTCTTCTTTTACACCCTTTCTTGCCAGCCACGCTGTGGAGTACTTGGACGCGTGTGATGAAGCATTGTCCTGCATGAAAATCATGTTTTTCTTGAAGGATGCAGACTTCTTCCTGTACCACTGCTTGAAGAAGGTGTCTTCCAGAAACTGGCAGTAGGACTGGGAGTTGAGCTTGACTCCATCCTCAACCCGAAAAGGCCCCACAAGCTCATCTTTGATGATACCAGCCCAAACCAGTACTCCACCTCCACCTTGCTGGCGTCTGAGTCGGACTGGAGCTCTCTGCCCTTTACCAATCCAGCCACGGGCCCATCCATCTGGCCCATCAAGACTCACTCTCATTTCATCAGTCCATAAAACCTTAGAAAAATCAGACTTGAGATATTTCTTGGCCCAGTCTTGACGTTTCAGCTTGTGTGTCTTGTTCAGTGGTGGTCGTCTTTCAGCCTTTCTTACCTTGGCCATGTCTCTGAGTATTGCACACCTTGTGCTTTTGGGCACTCCAGTGATGTTGCAGCTCTGAAATATGGCCAAACTGGTGACAAGTGGCATCTTGGCAGCTGCACGCTTGACTTTTCTCAGTTCATGGGCAGTTATTTTGCGCCTTGGTTTTTCCACACGCTTCTTGCAACCCTGTTGACTATTTTGAATGAAACGATTGATTGTTCGATGATCACGCTTCAGAAGCTTTGCAATTTTAAGAGTGGTGCATCCCTCTGCAAGATATCTCACTATTTTTGACTTTTCTGAGCCTGTGAAGTCCTTCTTTTGACCCATTTTGCCAAAGGAAAGGAAGTTGCCTAATAATTATGCACACCTGATATAGGGTGTTGATGTCATTAGACCACACCCCTTCTCATTACAGAGATGCACATCACCTAATATGCTTAATTGGTAGTAGGCTTTCAAGCCTATACAGCTTGGAGTAAGACAACATGCATAAAGAGGATGATGTGGTCAAAATACTAATTTGCCTAATAATTCTGCACTCCCTGTACATATGGACATATCACAAGTACTTAAACTGATTAAGTTCCCTGGTTAAATCACTCCCAAAATGTGATAATATCATAAATGGAGTTATAACTCTTAGGGATCCTGGTGAGCAAAGAGAAAATCCAATCCGATAAATGCTGTTGTATTCTCTCTCTTGCCTCCCTGGAGGTACAATCAATGTATTGTTTTTTTGTGCATGTGCACCATGCCATATAAATGAAGAATTTTGACCTGCAGTTTACGCAACTTTCTATCTGATACTCTTTGTTATTCACCTCTGACCTAAATGTATCTCCTTTTTTGCATAAAACTGCAGGGAATGCACAACCATAGCCACATCTTAAACATTCCTTTAGATGTAAGCCATATTTTGTGGTAAATCACTAGGTGACAGGATATTTCCTAATGTCACCCCTTTCCTATAAGAGAACTGACAGCCTTTACTGAGTATCTCTGTCAATCTCTCATCTGCAGTTAACATAGGCAAGTGCTTTTAGATTACCTTACAGACTTCCTGGTAGTCGAAAGAATATTGAGTGAAAAAAGTCACTTTCTCTGTGTTTCACTAGTAGTCCTAGGTGAAACAACTTTAGGAGTATCTTTGAGCAAGATTTTCCTATCTAACATATCCACCTGTTTTTTAATTTTCTTGACGGTTTGTTTGTTGTATCCTCTCTCATACAATCGCCTGGTGAGATCCTCACTCTTTGTCTTATACTCCCTCTCATTTGAACAATTTCTTTTTATTCTTACAAATTACCCTTTTGTTATAGAATTTTGAACGCTGGCTGGATGATTGCTTTTGCCGTGTAGGAGGGTATTCCCCGAGATTGGTTTCCTATAATTTGAAGTTTCAATTTTACCTGTTCCTTTATTGGAAGAAAGTTTCAAATCAAGATAGCAAACTGAGGAATCATTACACTCAAAGGTAAATTTGAGACCCCAGATGTTCTGATTTAGGGAATTTACAAAATCTTTTGCCTCCCTCCTATCTCCCCTCCATATGAAAATCAAATTGTCAATAAACCTGTGGTAAGTTTTTATTTGGTTTGCAAACATATTGCCTTCTCAATAAATATGGGTTAGTTCCCACCTCCCATCGTGAGGTTTGCAAATGAAGGGGCAATTTTTTCTCCCATTGCAGTACCCTTTAACTGGAGGTAGTAATTACCGTCAAATTTGAAGTAATTGTGTTTGAGAAGAAAACTTGTTACCTCAAGTATATAGTTAATAAAAGTAGATGTATAAGTTGTATTTCTTTCAAGAAAAAATCTGATTGCTCTCAACCCCATTTCATGGGGTATGGAAGAATATAGAGACACCACGTCCACAGTTAACCAACTGTACTGTGGTTCCCAGGTACAATCATCCAAAATTTGCAAAAAATGTTTAGTATCTCTTAAGTAGCTGCTTAGGTTAAAGACTAGTGCTTGTAATAGACTATCTAGCAACTCCGAAAATGGTTCGCACAATGATCCAATCCCTGAGACAATAGGGTACCCCTTTACCTCAGTAGTCGATTTGTGGACTTTGAATGAATGTGGAAAATTGGAATTATAGGTTCTGGGACAAATAGGTAGTCATGTGTATCGCGATCGATGTGTCCCTGTTTCAGACCGTCATTCAAAATGGACCTTAGTTCCCTTGAAAAAACAGATGTTGTATCCCCTGGATGAGTTCTGTAATCCTCATGGCCACCTACGCTCCCTCCTTTGTCCGCCATTTTGATTACTAACTGATCATTTTTTTTCTCAAAGTATCAATGGCTATCTTTTTCTCTTGGGAAAGGATAGGATTATTTTTGGCAGGTTTCTTAACTAAATCTATAAGATCTGCCTCTATCCTCTTCTGAAAAGCTAAAAGAAAATCACCCCTTGACTAGACCGGATAAAATACTGATTTAAGTCTATACCCATTATGCCCATTTATGTCTGGCATCTGTAAGTCGCTCTCTTTCTCAAGACTCACTAGGTTCTGAATATCTTGCTGTTCAGAAAAGTCCAAATGGATAGTGTCATTACAGAAGTTTGTATGCCTCTGTATAGTATCACTATTATCCTCAGTATTGGTCCAGTTGTTGGTATAGAAGTGCTTTTTTAAGGTAAGGTTCCGAATTAACCTATTGACATCAACCAATGTTTGAAATAGGTTGAATCTATTAGTAGGCACAAAGCCTAGACCATAACCTAGCACTTTCAGTTCAGAGTCACTAAGGCGATATTCAGTTAGATTAATCACGTTGTTTGTAGTAGCTACACTTTCTACTGATATTTGGCTTGTTTTCTGTTCTGCCTCAAGTAATAATGTGAGTTGTTCATCCTGCCTCTCATTGATCTTCTTATTACGCCTCTTCCTTCCCCTCCTCTGCCTCCTCTTGTGGAGGGATTCATTAGGGTGGACTTAAAAACCTGTTCAAGGTCATTGTGGTCTCTATGGTTTTGTGTCAAAACATTACTGTCTCTATCCTCTGGATTAGGTAATTATCTCGCATTTATAATGTTGAAGTGTTTAACTCAGTGTCACCAAATTTAACCGTCCTTTGTCCTGACTCCTTTGAGGATTTTAATATAGATTTAGGAACAGTACCAGTATGACTATTACCCCGATCACTATCTGAGATCTCGTTATCTGAATTACTAGTACCCCCTGATTCAATACCTCCTGTGTTAGGCTCTAGTTCTTCATTACCCTGATTCTCTCCCTTTCCTTGATTTCTTCTATATCTATCCCGTGACCTGTGTCTGGACTATATTTGCCAGATATATACTTTACCTTGGGAATAATCTTGTTGGTCTCTCATGAATTTTTCCTGTTTGATCGCAATTAACTATTTTTTAAGTGTGGCAATGGTCTCCATATTCTTTGTATTTGACCTCTGTGGTGTAAATATCTAGTGCTGTCTGTAATTTCGCTATTTCTTCGCTAACTCCTAGAAGTTGTATGTCTTTTTACTCAAATGCATGAGTTTAAAGGAACATTCTGACAGACTATTATTCCAGTTCTCTATGAAAGTTTTATCTTCTATAGCAAATGTAGGACATTTTCTAATCCTCAGGCCTCCTTGGACTATTTTGAGTTGGATGTATCTTTCTAGGGTCCATTTTTCCCATTTGAGTTTGGTTTCTCTTTTCATTAATGATTCCATTGTCTGAAATTGACCACTCAGAGAGCTGATGACTGCAGTTTAATTGAAAATCTGTTCAAATTTGTGCTCTAATAAGTCAAGTTCAGCTCTCGAAATTTGTGAATAATAAATATGAGAACCACCATCTATATTTAATGCTTCCATCTCAAAATTTAAGGATTGAAAATATTATATAAATGCTATTTACGTTTACGTTATACCAACACCTCCACGAAGGTTTCTTATTTGCAGTGAACAATAAACTATATAAGTCTTTTTGTCCATTAGTTTGCTAAAAATCACGGATTGTAACCCTAGTTAGTAAAGTAAGCATTCATTGTCATTGATTAAACTTGTGTGGTAATTAAACCTCTAGCAGATAATTAGGTTGCAATATCCGAATGTTACTAAGTAGCTATTACGATGTCTCTATGTCTACTCTGGTTCGTCATTAAAATTGGTATAGGAGAATAAAGAGTCAAATTAATTCATATAGAGTATCCAGGTTTTCGTTATCCAATCAGTGGTTAACCAATAAAAACAGAGCACAAAGTATTTATTTTAACTAGCACACATTGTTTTAATTATGTCTATGATTAAGGCTATGGCCGAAACATGTTAGACTGAGATTTTTGCTTTTTGTTGTTTCTGTTGCTAGCTGCACCCAGCAGCTTTTCCTTTTACTATTGTTGAATAAACTGGACTTTTTAATCAAAGTATGTGCCGGCTATCTGCATGATTTTTTTTCTACAAGTATTTCCCTACATAGCCGTGCACCTTCAGGTCCTAGGATCATAACTGCACTGATTATTAGTCAATATTTCTCCCATTGGTGGCGAGTGGTCACACGGTGTAGTAGAGGGCTGGATTTTACATCCTGGGTGAATTCAGCGTTGTTTTCACTGGACGGTGTGAGGAACAGAGGAGCTGCGGAATTAACAAGTGGCTGCTGTACTATTACAGGAAGTTGCTAACACCTTGAAAGCTAAGAAGGTAACTTGTTGGACCGTAGGGCGTATCTCGCCTCCTGATGTGCTGTGGATAACGGCAGATTGGAAGACATGTACTGTACGCCCGAACGCCATTTATATATATATATATATATATATATATACAGTATATAAGTTTATAGGTATGTGTGTATATATGTATTTATAGACATATAAACTCATGAATATTTGTACATATATAAAGATGTATATAAGTGCATTGGAGTCCTTTGCAGTCAAGTAGCTGAAAACATGAAAAATCTGATTTATGCAGTATTACTATTTAATTTATATGTTCTAAGTATTTTTAAATATATATTTTTACAGGGAGTGCAGAATTATTAGGCAAGTTGTATTTTTGAGGATTAATTTTATTATTGAACAACAACCATGTTCTCAATGAACCCAAAAAACTCATTAATATCAAAGCTGAATAATTTTGGAAGTAGTTTTTAGTTTGTTTTTAGTTATAGCTCTTTTAGGGGGATATCTGTGTGTGCAGGTGACTATTGCTGTGCATAATTATTAGGCAACTTAACAAAAAACAAATATATACCCATTTCAATTATTTATTTTTACCAGTGAAACCAATATAACATCTCAACATTCACAAATATACATTTCTTACATTCAAAAACAAAACAAAAACAAATCAGTGACCAATATAGCCACCTTTCTTTGCAAGGACACTCAAAAGCCTGCCATCCATGGATTCTGTCAGTGTTTTGATCTGTTCACCATCAACATTGCGTGCAGCAGCAACCACAGCCTCCCAGACACTGTTCAGAGAGGTGTACTGTTTTCCCTCCTTGTAAATCTCACATTTGATGATGGACCACAGGTTCTCAATGGGGTTCAGATCAGGTGAACAAGGAGGCCATGTCATTAGATTTTCTTCTTTTATACCCTTTCTTGCCAGCCACGCTGTGGAGT
This sequence comes from Bombina bombina, assembly GCF_027579735.1. NCBI lineage: Eukaryota > Metazoa > Chordata > Amphibia > Anura > Bombinatoridae > Bombina > Bombina bombina. The sequence continues at coordinate 571,366,169 of NC_069501.1, forward strand.
ACTTGGATGCATGTGATGGAGCATTGTCCTGCATGAAAATCATGTTTTTCTTGAAGGATGCAGACTTCTTCATGTACCACTGCTTGAAGAAGGTTTCTTCCAGAACTGGCAGTAGGACTGGGAGTTGAGCTTGACTCCATCCTCAACCCGAAAAGGCCCCACAAGCTCATCTTTGATGATACCAGCCCAAACCAGTACTCCACCTCCACCTTGCTGGCGTCTGAGTCGGACTGGAGCTCTCTGCCCTTTACCAATCCAGCCACGGGCCCATCCATCTGGCCCATCAAGACTCACTCTCATTTCATCAGTCCATAAAACCTTAGAAAAATCAGTCTTGAGATATTTCTTGGTCCAGTCTTGACGTTTCAGCTTGTGTGTCTTGTTCAGTGGTGGTCGTCTTTCAGCCTTTCTTACCTTGGCCATGTCTCTGAGTATTGCACACCTTGTGCTTTTGGGCACTCCAGTGATGTTGCAGCTCTGAAATATGGCCAAACTGGTGGCAAGTGGCATCTTGGCAGCTGCACGCTTGACTTTTCTCAGTTCATGGGCAGTTATTTTGCGCCTTGGTTTTTCCACACACTTCTTGTGACCTTGTTGACTATTTTGAATGCAAACACTTGATTGTTCGATGATCACGCTTCAGAAGCTTTGCAATTTTAAGAGTGCTGCATCCCTCTGCAAGATATCTCACTATTTTTGACTTTACTGAGCCTGTCAAGTCCTTCTTTTGACCCATTTTGCCAAAAGAAAGGAAGTTGCCTAATAATTATGCACACCTGATATAGGGTGTTGATGTCATTAGACCACACCCCTTCTCATTACAGAGATGCACATCACCTAATATGCTTAATTGGTAGTAGGCTTTCGAGCCTATACAGCTTGGAGTAAGACAACATGCATAAAGAGGATGATGTGGTCAAAATACTCATTTGCCTAATAATTCTGCACTCCCTGTATATATATATATATATATATACCTATATATAATCATCATATATAAATACGTATATATATATATATATATATATATATATATATATATATATATATATATATATATATATATATATATATATATATATATATATATATATATATATATATATTACCACAAAATCATCAGAAATATTTTTTTAAGAATAGAACATATTCTTCTATGTGAAGATCATTGTAATGTGAAATATTCATAATTCATGGGGGGTTTTCAGTGTTCGCGCTACATGGAAGTCTATGGGAGAATTAATGAGGTTGAGATATTCGAAGTTACACTCTTTGCAAGCAAACTTTGTACTTTAAACTTGTAATATGAGTGCAACCTGATGCATAGAAAAATCCTCTGTCTAGCAAAGTTAGTGTGTGAGAGGGAGTGCAAAATAGCACTGCACTCATAATATAGCCATGTATGGGGTGCATTGGTCCCTAAAGACAGCATGCACTACACATACACACAATACCCCTCAGTTTAAAGAGGGGATTGCCTCTTATGGAATGAGTGATCTTATGACCCTTTAAATAGTAGGTGATTGCCATAGAAATAGCAATTACCTGTATACTCTGTGTTTTTTAAAGTCCTCTGGACTATAAAATTGACAAAGAAAGGCGTGAAACGCGTCACATGACGTCACCCTCCGTTAGCACCTACGCTCCCTGGTCACTGCCATGTTCTTAACTGTTCTTAACTGCTGTGATTGTTTTAAACCGTAGCAGTGCTTTATGTGCCTTTCAAGGGTTTACCTCTACCTCCCCTTGACTATACCAAGTGTATTCTTCTTTCTTTTATATGAGGACGGCAAACGCTGAGTTTAGCTAGTCGATTTCCGCTCCGGGAGAGACGCCGAAGCAGCCCTGGTTAAAGCAAGAGTTTCCTCTTCTTTTACCTGCGCACTTACTTTGCATCTCAATATAAATAAATACATTTATACCTACATATGCTTGTATATCTATTCCTATGTGAAGAATATTGTAGTGTGAAACATTCATAATTTATGTTGGGTTTAGCGCACTTGAATGAACATGATCAGGTTAGCATGCTAGTATGGGTCTTAGGTGTATATACATACACATGATTATATTTAAGTTTATATATATATATATATATATATATATATATATATATATATATATATATATATATATAAATATATGTAAAAATACATAGAACATATTCTGCTATGTGCAGAACATTGGAATGTATATTTACTGTAAATATATAGTTAAACGTTATTAGATATAAATATTGCATAAGTATGATTTTTCGTGTTTTCATCTATTTGACTGCAAATGCACTTATAACTTTGTATTGGAATATTTTTCTTTAAAGGGACACTGAACCCAAATTTTTTCTTTCGTGATTCAGATAGAGCATGCATTTTTAAGCAACTCTAATTTACTCCTATTATCAAATTTTTCTTCGTTCTCTTGCTATCTTTATTTCAAAAAGAAGGCATCTAAGCTTTTTTTGGTTCAGCATTCTGGACAGCACTTTTTTATTGGTGGATGAATTTATGCACCAATCAGCAAGAACAACCCAGGTTGTTCACCAAAAATGGGCCGGGATCTAAACTTACATTCTTGCATTTCAAATAAAGATACCAAGAGAATGAAGAAAATTTGATAATAGGAGTAAACTAGAAAGTTTCTTAAAATGTCATGCTCTATCTGAATCATGAAAGAAAAAAATTGGGTTCAGTGTCCCTTTAATCATTTACATTCAATATGAGTGGAATTTTATGCAAATGGCCATGAAAACCTGATATCGCTTGCGCACAAACAATAGCCCGCCACTCGAAATCTAGCCCACATTGCAATAGAAAATAACTGTAGCAGTTCTACTATCTAAGTATGGACTATGGGGCCGATTTATCAATATCTGTCCGACATGATACGATGTAGCGTATTATGACCGGCCAATATCGCTGAATGCCGACAGCATACGTTGTCGGCATTTAACATTGCAAAGCAGTTTTAGTGAACTGCTTGGGCAATGCCGTCCCCTGCAGATTTGCAATCAATCGGCCGCTAGCAGGGGGTGTCAATCAACCCAATCATATAGGATCGGGCGGATTGCAGACTGCGGCCTCAGAGGCAGCGGACCAGTTATGGAGCAGCGGTCTTCATAACTGCTGTTTCCTGAAGGCTCGCGCGGAAACAGGGGCATTAGGGACTATTCAGCAAGTCACCCCTTGATAAATCAGCCCCTAAGTGTTAAGCCACTAAAAAAAAAAAAATATTAAAATATTTGACAAAAAAATGTTTTATCAAAAAAATGAAAGATAAGTTATGCTGCTATATGTCAAAGCCTAGCCTACAGAGTTGGGCTCAGTCAGTAGAAGCCCTATCAGTAGTGCCTTATTATAATAATTTCTTTATATTAAAACTGATGCTCAGGTTGAATCTAAAAAAATTAAACACAAATCCCTAACGACTTCCCAAAAGCTCAAGTCAAAATTATTTAACATGGCTGAGCTTTCAATATACATAGATAATACTCATTGATAAGTAAGAGTAATGATATAAGTGAAAGCATTGACTGATATGTAAAACAAATAGAAAATCCATTGCTAACTATATGCCTAAATTAAATCTCAGAATAGATGCAGCATTCTCATGCAGACCTCTTTGCAAAAGCTACATACACAAGTCATAGCTCAGAGCAGATGGGTTCCTCAACAGTCCCTTTGTGCCATCTATATGCCAAACTAGGACCTCAGATCAGATGTGCTCCCATGCAGACCTCTTTGTGGCAGCTATATGACCAAATGATATCTCAGATCAGATGCATGACTACCCAGGGCCGGATTTACATCTCAGGTGCCTGATTTTATTTATTTTATTATTATTTTCTGTGGCGTAGTTTCCCCCAACCTCCCCAAATCATTAGTTAGAGCACCCCAAACCCTTTTCTGCAGTGTAGCTGCCTTATCCTTCCCAGCCCTTTATTTAATTATTTTTTTCATAGCGTAGGGCCCTGCCACTCCCTCCCTCCCCCCTCCACTGATGGGCCGCCTGACCTCCCGCAAACGCCATATACATATACACACATACAAATAAATATATTTATATATACATACAGGTATATATATCCACACATATATACATATATATACATTATATATACAAATACAGTACATATACAGTATATATATACATATATATATATATATATATATATATATATATATATATATATATATATATATATATATATAAACTCACATACATATATATTGCTGTATGTTGCTCTATGTCAGTTACAGGACTGTAGCTGATTTTCCCTTTTGTTTTTTTCTTTCATGTTTTTACATGCAACTGATTTTTAAAATTTTTTGTACAAAATAAAGCTGTATTTTTCAACTTTTAACAATTTGACATATACTCTTTTCTTTTTCATATGGTCTGGAGATGCGGATTAGCAGAGTGTTTGTATATATATATATACATACATTTATATACATATATATATATATATATATATATATATATATATATATATATATATACACATACACACACATATATATATATATATATATATATATATATATATATATATATATATATATATATATATATATATATATATATATATATATACTGTATATAGGCCGGTGAAAGATGACCAAGCTATAAAAGAGGCAACTATCTCCCTAGCAGCATTCCCTCCCCAGCCAGGGATCACTTACTAAGCAGATGCTGTCATGTTAACCCATCCCTTCCCACATAGCTGCAATGTATTGCACATAAATACCTTACAGCATTCTCTTTAGGGGTTGGTGTTAAAAAGCAGTCAACTTTGTTTATAGGACCTCTGCACTGTTAGGATGCATAGGTAAGGAGGAAGTGAGTTGGCATTATTGAGGCAGTGCTGTGCCTCCCAGGAATTTGACCCTGGGAAGAACACATTACCTTTCTACCACTGAATAAGTTTTAACTGCATTTACCAGAGCCAAAAATTCCACTCTCTTCTATAACGATGGTACATCTGAACAGGAGTCTGCAGGGAAACAATTTCCACATGCTGCATGGCCACCCTGCTACACCCCCCCCATGCTCTCCTACTAGTACAAAAGCCAGCGTGCAGGCTATAACCATGTATTGGGCACAGGCTTTTAAATAAAGTTCTTTACAGTTTAAAAATAAATAAACTGCATGCATAGTAAATTATTACAGGCAGGCACCCCTCACTGCAGTGCACCTGTAGGCACATGCCTACTGTGCCTAATGGAAAATCTGGCCCTGTGACCATCACATTATCATTTTGGCCGCTATATTTCTTCTATGTTCCCTCCAATTCCACTTTTTCCTGGTGTTTTGCAGGTTGAGCCTATTCTTCAGTATTATATGCAAGTTTCATTTTTGTCTGAGTCGAGGCAGACTCAGACAAAAATGAAACTTGCATATAATACTGAAGAATAGGTCATTATTTCGTTTTTTTCTTGTTGTTTCTTTTTTTATTATTGCTTTCATATCAACTATCAAGTATCACTTTAAATTTGATTTGAAGATTTGTTTTGAAGATATGCACTTTTGAAGAATATTGGAGCACTCACATTTCATTTTTAAACATCATTTTTTCACAACATTTTTTTGCTGTGACATTCCACATTTGCACTTATTTGACATCAGTTTGGATACACTCTTTCTACCTTTTTTTTGGGGGATTTCCAGCCACTGGATTACACTATTCAAAATAGGACCACAAATTATAGACTTCCCCCATTACCATTTTTGGATTCCGTTTTGAGAAGTTTTTATATTTTTGAATATTTTCACTCTAAATCTTTTATTTTGAATTGTTACACTAGAATTGTCTGCAATTGTTCTTATTTTTTATTTTAACCTTGCTGCAATACCGCATAGAACTGCTAAAATTTTTATCTCATCCATTATTTATTCTCCGTTTATTTTATTGTTTTTAATTTTATCTGTAATTCTATCTGTTATTTTTCATGGATCCATGAAGTTTCGTATGTAAATTTGTTAATATTTATATTCAAGTTTTTAACCATCTATATCTATGTATTAAAACACATTTTAGACAGCACTGAATTTCAGATTTTATATTTTTATTTAACCTAGCCTCCTTAGGGTAGGCGCCTGGGTTTTTCCCTTTTTCCCTTTTTCCCTTATTCTGCTTCTTTCACTGGGTAATAGCTAGGAGTACCCCTTCCCAAGCATAAAGGTTAATATTAGGTGCTGAGGTCAATTTTTCAAATCTGACTGCTAAGGGCTCCAAAGCACTTATATATTTGTTTATCTATGTATACATATGTATTTATATGTTTATATGTGTATATATGTCTTTAAATGCATATATACACATATAAATACATATGTACACACATATACAAATATATACATAGATATACCTATTCAGCTAGCTATTAGTGAAATGCTGTTCCTTCAGAAAGAAAATGTTTGGATTTCATGTCCCTTTACACATACATGAGTGTTTTGTATATACAGGGTAAATTACACATGAATATAATTAAAAGTCAATTAAAATCTATACACATTACTGCATCTTAGCATTTTAAAAATCATTTCCATAGCAGATAAGAACTGAAAGATATATTCTAGCAATTATCCTGTCTATATAATTTTTCTTAAATGCCATCCTGAAGATTAATTTACATTTCCACGGTTTCTTGGATGTGTCATGTGTTAATAATAAATCAAAGTCTTGGCTAATTACACATACATCATTATATAGACACAAATAAACATGTTTTAAAATTATACAATTGGTTAAAAAAACTATTTGTAAAATAAAAAGGGCCAGTTTAAAAGAGTCACTTCTGATAGCGCTGAATGAAATATGCAATATCTCTGGACTACATTATTGCGTAATTGAAATTACAAGTCTGTAGTAATTGACTTTACCAAAGATGGGTTTGCACGACCGACATCGCCTCTGCCTCAACCTATACTTTTAATAGAGATTGTAAATGTGCTTACTTTCCTATGGGGAAACACTTTCTAAGTCTACACCTAACACCCTAACATGAACCCCGAGTCTAAACACCCCTAACCTTACACTTATTAACCCCTAATCTGCTGCCCCCGACATCCTCGCCACCTGCATTAAACTATTAACCCCTAATCTGCCGCTCCGGACACCGCCGCCACCTACATTATCCCTATAAACCCCTAATCTGCTGCCCCTAACATCGCCGACACCTATATTATATTTATTAACCCCTAATCTGCCCCCCAACGTCGCCGCCACCTACCTACAATTATTAACCCCTAATTTACCGCCCCCAATGTCGCCACTACTATAATAAAGTTATTAACCCCTAAACCTAAGTCTAACCCTAACCCTAACACCCCCCTAACTTAAATATAATTTAAATAAAACAAAATAAAATTACTATAATTAAATAAATTAATCCTATTTAAAACTAAATACTTACCTATAAAATAAACCCTAAGATAGCTACAATATAGTTAATAGTTACATTGTAGCTATTTTAGGATTTATATTTATTTTACAGGCAACTTTGTATTTATTTTAACTAGGTACAATAGCTATTAAATTGTTAATAATTATTTAATAGCTACCTAGTTAAAATAATTACAAAATTACCTGTAAAATAAATCCTAACCTAAGTTACAAATACACCTAACACTACACTATCAATAAATTAATTAAATAAATTAAATAAAATTATCTAAACTCAAATACAATTAAATAAACTAAACTATAGTACAAAAAACAAACAAAAACTAAATTAGAAAAAATAAAAAAATGTTACAAGAATTTTAATCTAATTACACCTAATCTAAGCCCCCTAATAAAATTAAAAAGCCCCCCAAAATAATAAAATTCCCTACCCTATACTAAATTACAAAAGTAATCAGCTCTTTTACCAGCCCTTAAAAGGGCTTTTTGAGGGGCATTGCCCCAAAGTAATCAGCTCTTTTACCTGTAAAAAAAAAAATACAAGACCCCCCCAACATTAAAACCCACCACCCACACACCCCTACTCTAAAACCCACCCGATCCCCCCTTAAAAAACCTAACACTACCCCCCATGAAGATTACCCTACCTTGAGCCGTCTTCACACAGCCGGGCACCGATGGCACCAGAAGAGGACATCCGGACCAGCAGAAGTATTTATCCTATTCGGGCAGAAGAGGACATCCGGACCGGCAGACATCTTCATCCAGGCGGCATCTTCTATCTTCATCCTTCCGGAGCGGAGCCATCTTCTATCCAGCCAACACGGAGCCATCCTCTTCTTCCGATGTCCTAACACAGAATGAAGGTTCCTTTAAATGACGTCATCCAAAATGGCGTCCCTCGAATTCCGATTGGCTGATAGGATTCTATCAGCCAATCGGAATTAAGGTAGGAAAAATCTGATTGGTTGATTTAATCAGCCAATCGGATTGAAGTTCAATCCGATTGGCTGATTGGATGAGCCAATAGAATGCAAGGTTAATTCTATTTTTTTGTAATTTAGTGTTTTTTTTGGAATATAGTTTAGTTTATTTCATTGTATTTTATGTTAGATAATTGTAGTTAATGTATTTAATTAATTTATTAATAGTGTAGTGTTAGGTGTATTTGTAACTTAGTTTATGATTTATTTTACAGGTAATTTTGTAATTATTTTAACTAGGTAGCTATTAAATAGTTATTAACTATTTAATAGCTATTGTACCTAGTTAAAATAAATAAAAAGTTGCCTGTAAAATAAATATAAATCCTAAAATAGCTACCATGTAACTATTAGTTATATTGTAGCTATATTAGGGTTTATTTTATAGGTAAGTATTTAGTTTTAAATAGGATTCATTTATTTAATTTTAGAAATTTTATTTAGATTTATTAAAAATAGATTTAACTTAGGGGGGTGTTAGGGTTAGACTTAGGTTTAGGGGTTAATAACTTTATTATAGTAGCGGCGACGTTGGGGGCGGCAGATTAGGGGTTAATAATTGTAGGTAGGTGGCGGTGACTTTGGGGGGGCAGATTAGGGGTTAATAATTGTAGGTAGGTGGCGGTGATGTTGGGGGGGGGGGGGCAGATTAGGGGTTAATACAATTTATTATAGTGTTTGCGAGGCGGGAGTGTAGCGGTTTAGGGGTTAATACATTTATTATAGTGGTGGCGATGTCCGGTTGGCAGATTAGGGGTTAATAAGTGTAGGTAGGTGGCGGCGACGTTGGGGGGGCAGATTAGGTGTTAATAAATATAATGTAGGTGTCGGCGATGTTAGGGGCAGCATATTAGGGGTACATAGGTATAATGTAGGTGGCGGCGATGTCCGGTCGGCAGATTAGGGGTTAAATAATTTTATTATAGTGTTTGCGATGTGGGGGGGGGGCAAATCCCATTAAAAAGATAGGATACGCAATTGACATAAGGGGATTTGCGGTAGCCAAAAGTCGCGGAAGAAAAGTGAACGGTAGACCCTTTCCTGCCATACTCGTAATACCAGCGGGCGTTAAAAAGCAGTTAGGACCCCTTAACGCTGCTTTTTAAGGCTAACGCAGAACTCGTAATCTAGGCGATAGATCTTATGTGTGTATATATATATATATATATATATATATTTATATATATATTTGTTAGACATTTGTATTTCATATTCACAAAACGAATAGTCAAACGAATGCACAAACTAATTTATAGAAAACAAATATATACTAACACTAACAAAATTCGAGAAGGTCCCATAGTGCAGGCACTGGGATACGTCACTATATTTATTATATGCAGCTGCACTTACCACTCAACACTGCTCACTCTTACATTTAACCATGACCTACACACTTGCTACTTATTAAAATTATTCCTAAGCACTAAGTTTCTCTTGAGAGAACTTGCTCTAAAACAGGCCTCACCCACTCTAAATGGAGGTGTGCTTATGACCCTTAATGCTTTTCCACTGCGGAGCAGGATATGATTGTTGAGCCAATCAGAATTATCATCCTTAAACTGCTGGATATCTACTTGGCAGCAGTCAGGGTTGTAACTACAAAGGTCTCAAATGCGTCATGTGATCCTAGGCCATAACATCTAGGGGCCACCTCTGGGCCTTCATTCAATAGTAGTAGGTCCTACAGGGGGGTCAAGTAGTCCCTAGGCACCACCTGCATCATGCCTGGCAATTGTGTGTGCCCCATGCTGCAAAGTGTATACATTTACCTTTACTAATATGGTGTCAGGGTTTCTAAGATGGCCAAAGCAGTGTTGCACAAGGAAACCTATGTACCATCATATTTGCAATGGAAGGCTGCCCAAGTGCATATTTTCTGGCACACACTAACCAAGGAGGAAGGATTACCCACAATCACAGAAAAACAGCTCAGCCTATGTTGATTGCAATTTGCAAACAGTTAGAAATGGTGTTATTAAAATAGGGGGCCCCACCATTACCTTTGCCCTGGGAGCCTATGATGTCCAGTTATGTCCATGGAAGTAGTCAAGCCAACTATATGTTAAACCTGTCTGTGAATAAAAGCATTTTATCATTACAGTAAGACTTTACTGCAAGTTTATTGTGCACTCATAGAACTTTGTGCTACATCTCTTGAGGCAAATCTACTTTTCAATTCTCTTATCTATTTTCTTTTACAATACCTAGAATGTTTGCTTTAATTTCACCTCCACCATCTGCTGACTTTACAGCACAAATGTAGCGAATTACCTGCTTTCCACTCTATTCTAGCCTAAGGCCAATTCTCCATTAGTTACCTTACACCTTTCAACTACCTTCAACACAATAAACTATAATGTCCTTCTGCTAATATGTGTTGGTTTCCAGTCCCATTATTATAAATACACCTTAAAGTAGATTTTCTCTTGTACATATTCCTTCCCAGTTATTTTATTTTAGTGGCTTTGGATCTAGATCAGCTTTGTCACCAAGCTAATAAGCTAATTTTTTGGAAACAAAAAAACCCAGACTTCTTACCTTCTCACTTACTAGATGACTTCCCATAACTTAACAGACAGACATACCAAAGACAGAATCACTGTTCTACTCATCCTCTTGTACACCACAGTTTCACCTCCTGACATCTCCCTTTGTGTTGTGGCTTTATAGATTGTATTTACCTCTTATGTCTATTATCTTAGAGTCATACTCTTTCCCTTCCTAATGTGTTACACACCACCAAGATGCTAATTCATCAGTTATTGCCCTACTAATAAGTCATCCACTCTTACAATCATCCTGTTCTTTCAAATGAACATCTTCACATTCAGCTACTTGCCAAGGGCCTTATTGTTAAATTTTGCTGTTGTCTGAGACTGATGTGAAAAGCTAGGCTCTCATGGGATGCCCTCAAGGAATTCTAAAAAAAGGGGGTTGTCCCTGTGAGTAATGAAATGTCACCCAAGGCAATGGAGCTCACTGAAAGAAAAATTTCACTAGGGAGAGTAGAGTAAGCAGAGAGCAGGGGGCAAACAAATGAAATACTGCAGCCAATACAATGCAAATTACTCTGCTCTCTGTATAGTACCTTACAATAACCATTTTCATGTGTTTTTCTAGGAGGGTAATAAGTGTTTTGTGTACTTTTACATGATCTTGTCAACTTTTAGTTTGAAATGAAATAAAAAAGCAAAATCTACGTGGAGAAAATATTTAGAGAATATGCCAGACCTGGCCAAGACATTTCAGCTACACTCATGGGGGCCGATTTATTATGCTGCGAATATAGCAGTTTCTGTGCTAGCCTTCAGGCTTGCCGGAAACATAAGTTAGGAAGCAACGGTCATAAGACCGCTGCTCCTTAACTCGTCTGCCATCTCTGAGGCGGCGGACAGCAATCAGCCCGATTGGATACGATCGGGTTGATTGAAATCCCCTGCTAGCATCCGATTGAGAACCTAGAGCAGCGAAGGGGGTAAGTTGCACAGCGATGGACAGCAAATGTTAAATATATATGTATATGAATATATACATATACATTTATGTGTTTATATGTGACAGGCTATGATTACGGCAAACAGCCAAAACACGTAAGCCGAATGTGCTGCGTATCTCTCCGTTTTTTTGAATGGGTTGCTGTTGTCATAATTTTTTAACTAAGGAACAATAAAAGCTATATTTCATTTTAGAGCACGTTTTCATATTTTCTTTTTGAACTATATACACATATTAACATAAATATATATGTATATAAGCATAAACATATATAATAACAGGGAACACACAGTTCCCATAGACTGCAATGTAAATGCGCTGTCAATCATCCCGATCATATCGGACCAGGATGATTTCAATCCACCACCTTTTAGGTGATTGAGAGCAGGGATCTAGTCCTACATAAAAAAGTGTGGGAACTCACGAAGACTTCCACCCTCCCTCACAATTAATATTATTTTATATGTACACACACACTGTATTTATATGTATATAATCTATACACTTTGGTTAATGAAAGCAAGTTAAATCCAATGAAGGGTTGAATGGTTGCCTTTGGGCCTGAGAATTTTTATTTTAGAATAGGGTAGGGTATTTTTTTATTTTGGGGGGCTTTGTTATTTTTTTAGGGGGCTTAGAGTAGGTGTAATTAGTTTAAAATTCTTGTAATCTTTTTTTATTTTTTGTAATTTAGTGTTTTTTTTTTTTTGTAATTTAGTTTAGTTGATTTAATTGTAGGTAATTGTAGATAGTTTATTTAATTTATTTATTGATAGTGTAGTGTTAGGTTTAATTGTAACTTAGGTTAGGATTTATTTTACAGGTAATTTTGTAATTATTTTATCTAGGTGGCTATTAAATAGTTATTAACTATTTAATAGCTATTGTACCTGGTTAAAATAAATGCAAAGTTGCCTGTAAAATAAATATTAATCCTAAAATAGGTACAATATAATTATTATTTATATTGTAGCTATATTAGGGTTTATTTTACAGGTAAGTATTTAGCTTTAAATAGGAATAATTTATTTAATAAGATTTATTTTATTTCGTTAGATTAAAATTATATTTAATTTAGGGGGGGTGTTAGTGTTAGGGTTAGACTTAGCTTTAGGGGTTAATACATTTATTAGAGTAGCGGCGAGGTCCGGTCGGCAGATTAGGGGTTAATACTTGAAGTTAGGTGTCTGCGATGTTAGGGAGGGCAGATTAGGGGTTAATACTATTTATTATAGGGTTTTTGAGGCGGGAGTGAGGAGGATTAGGGGTTAATAACTTTATTATTGTAGCGGTGAGGTCCGGTCGGCAGATTAGGGGTTAATAATTGTAGGTAGGTAGCGGCGATGTTGGGGGGGGCAGATTAGGGGGTAATAAATATAATATAGGGGTCGGCAGGGGTTAGGGGCAGCAGATTAGGGGTTCATAGGGATAACGTAGGTTGCAGCAGTGTACGGAGCGGCAGATTAGGGGTTAAAAATAATATGCAGGGATCAGCAATAGCAGGGTCGGCAGATTAGGGGTTAATAAGTGTAAGGTTAGGGGTGTTTAGACTAGGGGTACATGTTAGGGTGTTAGGTGCAGATTTAGGAAGTGTTCCCCCATAGGAAACAATGGGGCTGCGTTAGGAGCTGAATGCTGCTTTTTTGCAGGTGTTAGGTTTTTTTCAGCCCAAACTGCCCCATTGTTTCCTATGGGGGAAACGTGCACAAGCACATTTTTGAAGCTGGCCGCGTCCATAAGCACCGCTGGTATTTAGAGTTGCAGTGGCGGAAAATTATGCTCTACGCTCCCTTTTTGGAGCCTAACGCAGCCCTTCTGTGAACTCTTAATACCAGCGGTATTTAAAAGGTGCGGGGGGAAAAACACACGTAGCTAACGCACCCCTTTGGCCACAGAACTCTAAATCTAGCCGTTAGTCATCTACTCAATCACTGTTCTCTGCACTCCTTCTCTTCTCTTTCTCAGGCTTTCCTCTTGCCTCCAAAAGCCCCATTAATCACAAAGATAGTAGGTTTAATCAAAATAAAATGTACTCTTGCATGGCATTTCAAAATATGGTATATTATAAATTAAATATAACAATAATCCAAACTCTTTTTCTTAATAGAACTTAACCTGCAAAAGCTATGGCCTAACTTCCTGATACAAGTAAAAGCAGACACTGAAGAACAGTAGGGGAGGCTGCAAAGGAATGCATGATGGTGCTCTGCTGTCATTGGAAACAGACACTGAACCAATCATTGCTGCTCCCAAATAAGGGGCCTCAAGATTGTCTTGGTATTGTCGGGGGCAACCTAGGGCATACCCCTCCCCCTTGATGTAGTTCCATATGCTTATGGGGGTCATGGTCATCATGGACATGTGACATCTCCTTTAAAAGAGGGGCCTCTTCTTTTTCAAAAGAGCGGTCACTTGTCCCACTGTATTGCTTATTATGGGAGACCTTTTATAGTCCAGGGCATATTAAAAGGCTTCTAGAAAACAGGTGATGCAATTTTTATGGGGACACAAAAACTCATTGAAAATGAGTAATCCCCTCTTTCATTTGAGTATATTGTGTGCATATGTGTTGTATGCTGTATTTAGCATACATAGGGATTCTTTAGAGCCATTGTGCCCCATACAGTAAATACATTAGGTAGGTGATTTCTATATTTATGACAATCACCTAC